>NC_055963.1:36751037-36763537 GCF_018492685.1 Alosa sapidissima | reverse complement strand
GCCTGCACAGTCCCAATAGCAGAGAGGTTGTCTGGTGTGCCTTGTGGCAAAGTGGACTGCATTTTTATACAGACTCAGGATCAGGTTGAGAATCTTTGCTGCAGCAGTTTTAAGTACCTGTAAAGGTTCTGTTTAAATTGAGGGAACAGTTTTAAGGACCTGTGGAGGTTCTGTTTAAACTGAAGGACTAATTTTAAGGTCATATTGAGGTTCTGTTTAAACTGAGGGAACAGTTTTAAGGTCTTATTGAGGTTCTGTTTAAACTGAGGGAACAGTTTTAAGGTCCTATTGAGGTTCTGTTGAAACTGACAGAGCAGTTAAAAGACCTGTGGAGGTTCTGTTTGAACTGAAGGAGCAGTTTTAGCTGAGGCGGCTGGTCCCTTTGTGTGTGTGAGAGGGGCTGCTAAATGGAGTAGGTCTTATTTCATCACTTCATCTGATACAGCAGAGATTCCATCTAATCTCACAGTGCATTTCTCTCTCTCTCTCCGTCTCTCTCCCCCTCTCCCTCTCCCTCTCTCTCTCTCTCCCTCTCTCTCCCTCTCTCCCTCCTCTTTCTCTCCCTTTCTTTGTCGCTCTCTCACTCACTCACTCTCTCTCTCTCTCACACACACACACACACACACACACACACACTCAGAGACACGCTCAGACACTCATTAGCCAGGCAGGTCACACAGGTCTATCCTACTCTACTCTACTCTACTCTATTATACTCTACTCTACTCATCTCTACTCTACTCTACTCTATTATACTCTACTCTAATCTACTCTACTCTACTCTATTCTACTCTACTCATCTCTACTCTACTCATCTCTACTCTACTCTACTCATCTCTACTCTACTCATCTCTTCTCTATTCTATTCTATTCTATTCTATTCTACTCTACTCATCTCTACTCTACTCTACTCTACTCTACTCTACTCTACTCTACTCTATTCTACTCTACTCTACTCTACTCTACTCTACTCTACTCATCTCTACTCTACTCTACTCTACTCTACTCTACTCTATTCTACTCTAGTCCCCTGTACTGTATTCTACTCTATTCTACTCTAATATATTCTTTTCTATTCTGTTGTAGTCCACTGTACTCTAGTCCAGTCTATTCTACTCTAGTCCACTCTATTTTACTGTATTCTACTCTATTCTACTCTAATCTATTATTATGACCGCCGCGCAGCGAAGCGAATTCCCGGGACACTGTAAGACCGGGGTACACGAAACTTGGTGGGCATGTAACCCACATGGATAGCATGGAACCATCGTTTTTCGTTTTGATCTGTAGCCCCCCCCCCCCCCCCCCCCCCCCCCCCCCCCGCTGGACTGGACCCCCCGAAAGGAGGGTAGGGCAGACACAGTTTTCTGTGAATATCTCGGGAACTGTAGGGTTTAGGAGGACCATTTTTTTTGTATGTTGGTCTCAAAGGGCCATGTCAACCCATTCCATAACCACTCATTTCATGTATAGCGCCACCTAGTTAAACACAAAAAAGTAAAAATGAGGTGTTGTAATCGCAGGTATCTGTGACCTAACATAGTCAAAACTGCACGAAATTGGAAGTGTAGGATCATTATGACACCCTCTGAATGCACGCCAAGTTTCGTGGAATTCCGTTCATGGGGGGCCACACAATAAATTAATTTATGTTACTATACACCAACTGGCCTGTAGGTGGCCGGAGACAGTTTTCTGTGAATATCTCGAGAACCGTAGGGCCTAGGAGGTCCACCTTTTTTTTGTATGTTGGTCTTAAGGGGGCATGTCAACATATCCCATTACCACTTATTTCATGTATAGCGCCACCTAGTTAAAAATTAAAAAGCCAAACATTAGGTGTTTTCATCAGAGCCGGACAGTAACGGAGTACATTTACTTGAGTACAGTACTTGAGTACAATTTTGAGGGATCTGTACTTTACTCGAGTATCATTTTTGGGGAGTACTCATGACTTTACTCAAGTACATTTGAGAGGCAAATATTGTACTCTTTACTCCACTACATTTATATCCATAACTGTGAGTACCAGTTACTTCTTCTTCTAAAAAAAAAAAGAAAAATCTCAGAAACCCTCAATTTGTTGTTTCCCTCTCAAACGTGATTGGATTGTGCAGGCACCACTGATTGGGACAGCCTATCAGCAACCACCTTCAGCTTTCCGCCAAAGTCAACTCCATGGTCAGATTTAGATAAGAGACGAAACCATGGACGAAACAATGGATGAAGACGCAGCAGGTCCATCCTGGGAATGTGCCAACCTGTGGCCCCACCTCGCCAGACTATTTTCTGGCACTTTCTAAAACAAGTTAATGATAGTTTTCGCTTCAAGTGTTTCAATTACAAAATAGTATTTTGTATTTGAAATATATATTTTAAATACATGTATTAGAAATACTGCCCATCCCTGGCAAACATGGTAAAAAGATGAAAATGACTTGATTTTACTTTCAATTCCTTTTACATTCTCCAAGGTACTAACATTAACATTTTTCATAACATTTTCATACTACTATTGCAGTAGTAATGCAATATTTAAAAAATGTAGGCTACTCTTGTACTCCAAGTACTTTTAAAAACAAGTACTTCAGTACTTTTACTTAAGTAGGCATCTGACTGTTGTACTTTTACTTGTATTTGAGTAAAATTGAGCAAAGGGTATCTGTACTTTTACTCAAGTAATGAAGCTGTGTACTCTGTCCGCCTCTGGTTATCATCACAATATCTCTGGCTGACATGGTCAAAACTGCACGAAATTGAAAGTGTAGGTTCATTATGACCCCCTTCGAATGCATGCCAAGTTTCGTGGACTTTCGTTCATGGGGGGCCTTACAATAAAATCATTTATGTGTACATTTAGTGACCGTACACCAACAAGGATTCCCGGGACACTGAAAGACCGGGGTACACGAAACTTGGTGGGCATGTAACCCCACATGGATAGCATGGAACCATCGTTTTTCGTTTTGATCTGTAGCCCCCCCGCTGGACTGGACCCCCCGAATGGAGGGTAGGGCAGACACAGTTTTCTGTGAATATCTTGAGAACCGTAGGGCCTAGGATGACCAATTTTTTTGCGTATGTTCATTCACAGTAATCCTACGTATGACACATACTCACACAGTAGACATATATATGCATGCATGCACATGCACACACACACACAGGCACATAAACAGGCAAACACACAAGCACGCACACACACCCACCCACCCACACACACATAAACATAAACATGTACACGCACACATGCACACAATTCAAGAATTTCTCAGAATTATGAACAGGCAAGATGGGGGTGGGGTTGTATAAAATGTATTTTACATGTGAAATCTATGAACTAATCATGTTTTGGTACTTGTTGTCTAGCAGATACCAGTGAGAATTGAGTGTGCATAATGCAATTCAGTGAGACAGTTAGAATCATATATGCCTTTCAGCGTGACTTATTTTTGTGGAAAACATGTGCTGGACTGGGCGGCGGTCATATTTTGTACCGCTCTGCGGTACATCTAGTTTTCTATTCTGCTGTAGTCCACTGTACTCTACCCTACTCTACCATAATGTGTTCTACGCAACCCTACTCCTACTCTACCATAATCTGTTCTACGCAACCCTACTCCTACTCTACTCTGTGAAAACGTGTCTGTGTTTAATGTATTCAAATAGCTCTTCATCGTGATGGCTGACAGACAATATCGTCCATTGGATGATATCGACGGTGTGTGTGTGTATGTGTGTGTGTGTGCACCATACTGAACGAGCTGTAGTGTTCCTGGAATCAGACTCGCTTGTTGGAACAGTATCAACTAAAAGGAGATCGGTGTATGAAAACACATGAGTAGAAATGACATTTCACTGTGTATGTGTGTGTGTGTGTGTGTGTGTGTGTGTGTGTGTGTGTGAGTGTGTGAGAGAGAGAAAGAGAGAGAGTGAGTACATGAGTAAAAATGACATTTCCTGTGTCAGCAATTGTGATTAAATTTTTTACATTTGCAGTCTTCTTTAGTTAGGATTTCTTATTATGGAATCTTGGCTATGAGCTTTGTAAGGCAGTCTCACAGCAATGTGTGTGTGTATGTGTGTGTGTGAGAGAGAGAGCGATAGAGAGAGAGAGGAAATGAGTTTATCTCTGTGTGTAAGTGGGTTTAGTTCTTAGCATTCTTGTTATCACCTTCACACAAGTAAGGTTTGAAGCCCTGCACATACACACACACACACTCTCACACAGACACACACACACACACAAACACACACACACACAGTGGTGCCTCAGTGTTTTGCCTGTTACTTAGAAACAAAACATGTCCTGGTTCCACCTTGAAGCCTTTGAAACAAAACTGTCAGGCTTTACTATGTGTGTGTGTGTGTGTGTGTGTGTGTGTGTGTGTGTGTGTGTTTGTGTGCGCCTTTATGAAACAGTGGGATACCTCAAACCAGCTGGAGTGTTTGATAAGACATTTTCTTTAGTTTTGTTTATTTGTCCTGGAAACACTCAGACAGACACACACACAGACACACACACACACACACAACAAACACACACACACCAGAAGGGCAAGCTGTGATTATGACTTGTGTAGCCGACCCAAAGCTAACTGGGAGTGTCTGCATGGCCAGTGTGTGTGTTTACTCACACTCACACTTTACACACACACACACACATGTCTGAACAGTGAATACACACACATCTGCATCGCCCACTGTCTGCACAACAGCCTGTGTTCACACTGTTTCTCTGTGTGGTCATGAATCTCCTCTAGAGGATCTTTGTTATTCCAGTCTCAGCATTACAACAGACAAGCATTACAACAGACACGCATTACAACACATACGCATTACAACAGACACGCATTACAACAGACAAGCATTACAACAGACACACATTACAGCAGACGCGCATTACAGCAGATACATATTACAACAGACACACATTATACAACAGACACGCATTACAACAGACATGCATAACAGCAGACACGCATTACAACAGACACACATTACAAATAATAATCAGTTTTGATGGTATATTTTGGGACAACTACAGTACTATTTGGTTTTGAATGTGTATTTTGGGGAATCTATAAAACTATTTGATTTTGAATGTGTATTTGGGGCACTATAAATCTATTTGGTTTTGAATGTGTATTTTGGAGCAACTATAATACTATTGGGTTTTGGTCTAAATTAGGGCTGCAACTAATGATTATTTTCATAGTCGATTAATCTGTGGATTATTTTCTGGATAGAATGATTAGTTGTTTGATTGATACAATGTCAGGAAATTGTGAAAATTGTTGATCTTTGTATTCCAACCCCCATAATTATGTCCAAATGCCTCTTACTTTACTGTAATGTAGGAGTGAGTAAAGATCTAGTAGTTAAGTAGATTTAGAAGCAAAGTTTAAAAAGCTTTCTGTTCTGAATTCTGTGGTATGTAGTGTAGAGTTAAGTAGAGTGGAGTGGACTAGTGTAGAGTTGAGTAGAGTAGTGTAAAGTTGAGTAGAATAGAATGGAATAGAGTAGTGTAGAGTTTAATAGAGTAGAGTAGAGCTGAATACCGTAGAGTAGAGTAAAATAGAGTAGATGAGAGGAGAGTAGAGTGGACGTGTTTAGTTGAGTAGAGTAGAGTGGACTAGTGTTTAGTTGATGAGAGTAGAGTAGAGTAGAGTAGAGGAGAGTAGAGTGGACTAGTGTTTAGTTGAGTAGAGTAGAGTAGAGTAGAGTGGACTAGTGTTTAGTTGACTAGAGTAGAGTAGATTAAGGTAGAGTAGAGTGTTGTTTGGTTGAGTAGAGTAGAGCTGAATAGAGTAGAGTAGAGAAGTATAGAGTAGAGGGTGACATGGGAATCAATTGTCGCTCCCATCCCATCCCATCCCGAGCCCACGAAAATACTCCTGTCATATCCCAATCACGTGACTGCCCCCCAAATAAAATCCTGTCCTGCAAAATCCCGAGAGAAAGACGAATGCCGTCCTGCTCCCATTTCGTTCCCTATGTTGTCTAAAGTTAGCTAGTTTCCCATAACAACCATCATCAGACTGTCGAGGTGACGAGGGTTATTAAGATCGACTTTGAACACAGTGAGCCATACAACTTGACAATTACACTGTATCATAGTGTTAATGTGTTGAGTAAAGCTAGAAATTTTTCGATTGTTTTTGTTACCATGTGTGTTTATTCCTGCCGTTACAAAAACTAGCATCTCAGCCAACGTTAGCAGCTCACGTTGATAATGCCTTCAGTTGTGAACAGGGCAGCTGCTTTGTATTGCTCTGATAGGCTACTCTGCGGCTAGCAGTAGCCAATCAACAAACGTATTGTGACTTGTAAGTGGTTCTCTTTTCAAAACCGAAATGCCTCTCCCGTCCCGCTCCCGTTGATTTCTATGCTCTATTCCGTCCATATCATGTTAACAATAGTGAAATTGACTCCTGTACAGCGGGCCACCCGTGGGAATACCGTGACCCGTGGGAGTCCCGAAAAATTGTCACCCTCTAGCACAGCGGTCCCCAACCACCGGGCCGCGGCCCGGGACATTTCTAACCGGGCCGTAGCCTACGACAAGAGTTTAAAAAAAATGCATGCAAACTAAATAAACTCAATTTAATTCGCTATAATGTCACATTCGCAATAATACCCACTGACGATGGTGAGCCAGATACCTCAAAGAAAAAGAAGGGGTCATTCAATACGAAATATGACGAGTCATATTTAAAATATGGTTTCGCAGAGACCGGTGACTCGCATGCACCAAGTCCTTTATGTGTGGTATTTGGCGATAAGTTGTCAAACGAAGCAATGAAACCATCAAAGCTAATTCGACATCTAGAGTCCAAGCATCCTACACTTAAAGACAAACCCCTTGAGTTCTTTGAGCGTAAGAAATGCGAGCAAGAAGGACAAAAAACTAGTGCGTAAAGCAACCACATCGGTGAACGTGGCTGCGCTAAAAGCCTCATAGTGGCTAGTCGGATTGCTAAATCTAAGAAGCCCTTTACTATTGGGGAAGAGTTAATTCTGCCTGCTGGTAAAGGCATGTGCAATGAACTCCTTGGGGAGAGATACCGCTCTCAGATACCGCTTTCTGCAAGCACTGTCCATAGGCGAATTGATGATATGTCAGAGGATATTGAGGCACAGTTGTTAGAGAGGGTGAATGGGTCACCGTGGTACGCTATCCAAGTTGGTTGGTTGCAGATCACTGGCCAGAGTGTTTGAGTTGCGAGAGCCGCTGCAGAGATTTCTTACAGAAAAAAAGTCACCGTTAGCTGCATATTTTAGTGATGAGGTCTAGGTGTCAAAACTCGCTTACCTGTGTGACATATTCAGGTTGCTTAAAGGAATTATCTGGAGTAAAATGCACTTTAGATCGATTTACGGATGATTGGGGGTACATACGTTGAGTTGACATCAAAATCATGTCATTCGGATGTGTTTTGAGAAAGTTCGATTGTACCGTTTTCAGTCAAAACTCGCAGCCTGGAAGTGAGCAGGGCATATCAATTTCGCCGCTACAAAACGCTATTTTTATACCTCTTCTACAGTTCCAAACAACATAACACTTACGTGGTAGTGAGTAGAGGGTCCCTAAAGCCAAACCGAAGTATCCCGAGGTCTTTATGTGGTCGGATAGAGAGTCCAGAATGAATTTCATCAAGCCAGTACCTTTCCGGAAATGTTGCCGTCTTTGCTGCCATCTTCAGGGGAAAGTCCGTAGGAGTCGATTGCTGAGTGTGTTGTAACACGCTCTGGAAATTCACAATTTCGTCACCGTTTTAAAAAAAACTGTTTTTTTTTTTTTTTTCAAAACGGCGACGAAATTGTGAATTTCCCAAACCCCCCACCCACATATTACTGTTATTAATACGACAATTAGTGGGGGGCCCTTAATACATCTGGGCCCAGGGGCCCGAAAGTTCATAATCCGCCCATGCCTCAACCTGTCACTGCAGGGGAGAATGACGACTGTCTTTAAACTGGCAGATAAAGTCGCTGCATTTAAAGCCAAGCTTGATTTGTGGGTACGACGAGTGGATCGGGGTGTATTTGATATGTTCCAAACAGTAGTGGGGGTTTTGGGAGAGACTGAGGCAGGGCCCTTTCTCTCGCAGCTGGTGCGCGATCACCTTGTTGCGCTCTCAAATGAGTTTGAGCGTTACTTCCCATCCTCCAAAGATCCACAGCAAACCAATGAGTGGGTTCGCAACCCATTTGTCAATATCCCCAATAGTCCTAACTTGTCAGCGCAGGAGGAAGAGCAGTTGATCGAAATTGCAAATGACGGTGGTCTTAAGAGTGTGTAGGCTATGAGCGGGTGTTTGGATGAAAACCAAAGCAGAATATCCCGAGATAGCTGTAAAAGTGTTGAAAACGTTGCTACCATTTCCCACCACCTATCTATGCGAGGCCAGGTTTTCGGCAATGAATGCAACTAAGACCAAATTGTGCAATCGACTGGACATTTCAAACACACTGAGGCTGTCACAGTCTTCCATCACCCCCAGGTGGAACCTTCTTGTTGCAGGGAAACAAGCACAGGGCTCCCAGTCTCCCACTGATTATATTCGTAATGCACGTTTAGTTCCCATGTTTTGTTACCATATTTTGTTAAGCATGTTCACACATGATAGATGTAGCTTCAAGTTGTTCAATTTTCATAGTTCATATTGTTGACTTCTTCAAGTTCACGTTTTTCACATTTTTAAGAGTTCGTTACCTTCACTGTTCATACATAACTGGAGCTAGTTCTTTTCAAGTAATGCATGCACAACACGGAACATGGAACCCCCGAACCCCCCCCCCCACCGGTCCGTGAAAAACAAATGGGAATGGTGGCTTCGGGGGCTCAAGCCCCGAATCTCTTTTTAAAAGCCCCGAATCTTTTTTTTTAATTTCCAGTTTTCAGTTTTCAATTTCCAACGATTCTAATTTTTAATTTAACTTCCCCTCGGTTTCTCTATAAATGTTACAAAATGTAGCCAACTATTACTGAGCAAATATCCCTTACTTTCAAAGCCCAATATTGACAGATAATTTGATTTCCCACACGATGAGTTTAGGCAATGCCAGAGCCGAGATGTAGCGGTTTACTGGCAGGAAAGTTCAGAGCGGCGCAGTCAGTTTAAACAAGCCGGTAAGAAAAACTATTGTCAAGACATTAGGCAATTAGGCTATGTACCCCGATTTACAAAAATAAACTTCAGAAAGACAGAAAGTTTGTTGTACTGTATTCTGTAGTCTGTATTCTGTAGTCTCAATGACCAAATCAGTATATATACCTGTTGTCAGTTGAGTTCGTTCAATTAATTTATTGTAGGCTAGTAGCCTAGGCAAATATGAAACGGAGATGTAACGTGGCTACCGGCGGGATTTTGAACTTGCATGTTTCATGCATTTTAGGGCAAAAAATACCATGGGATTGATGTGTTCTCCATTTGAGGAACGTAATAAATTGCGGAAGTGCACAGACAGCTCAGACACAGAGCGCATATAGGCCTAGGTTAGGCTACTTTCACTTTCTAGAGCGCATTCATTAGGCTACGTAAAAGATGCTTCATACCAAAACAACGATCAAACATTATCAAATGTATCATGACGTGTTGTCACAAAGACTTACTCCAATTAGAAAATCGAAACCAAAATCATGTAAGTGTAAGTGTTCTCTCACTGACGCCTGTAGGAGACAATATCGTTGATCCAATTTTGTAAATTTGCACGTCGTAAAGTTCAATATGAGAGTTAAAATAAAGCCAGTCATACAGCAGAACATTGTATTCAATATTTTACACCTACTAAATCATCAAAGTAAATTTCAAAACTTTTCAGCTACTGTGAGTCATAACTCGTCTTGACTGGGGCAACCTATAAGCCTAATACGTCCCATGAAAATGATTGAAAAGAAACCGTTTGCATGATCTTAGATCCTCCAGCCTTGTGTCGTGGGAGAGGCCCGTCCCACCTTACCCGGAGATGGCTTCAAGCTCCGCCCCTGGTAACAACAGTAATTAGGCCTAGCTAACTGCCAGCAATCAGCATAAGAAAAAAGCTTACTTCACATGTTAGGCTTATGTATAATATGATATAGCATTGACGGTCCTAAACCCTCCTAAAACCCATTGCGCTATCGCGCTTGTCAAAGTTTTGCAGTGATGTCGGTGGCATCGTTTGATTGATTGATTGATTAGTTCACTTTTTCAACATTTGGGCCCCTGGAGATGTGACAGGTCAGGACAGGTGTAACTTGAACTGTTTGAATATATTTTCATGATTTGATGTAGCTTACCTAATATTTGAGGCATATTGAAACAATAATAGGCTATTTTATAATAGGTCTACTTGAAATATATTTATATATTTATTTTTATTCGTATACATTTCATCTTATTCTATAAACCGTTCAGATGTATGTGGCTTGAATGAAGGCAATGTCTATTTGTTTGTTACAAATACAACTCCAGCAGTTCATAACTAGCCTATTGTAGCTTATTTTAAAATGAAAACGTGGGTAAATCATCATGAATTTGTTTGATTTGGCTATGACATGACTTGACTTGCTTGACCCTAGCTATGACTTGACTTGACTTGCTTGACCTAAGCTATGACTTGACTTGACTTGCTTGATTGTCACAAAAAATGACTCGGACTTGCTTGAGACTTGAAGGTTAAGACTTGAGACTTGCTTATGACTTGCACATGTTTGACTTACTCCCATCTCTGCCCTCTAGTGTAGAGTAGAGTAGATTAGAGTAGAGTAGAGTAGAATATGATGTTGTGTAGAATAGAATAGAGTAGAGATGATTAGTGTAGAGTAGAGTAGAATATGATGTTGTGTAGAATAGAATAGAGTAGAGATGATTAGTGTAGAGTAGAGTAGAATATGATGTTGTGTAGAATAAAATAGAGTAGAGATGATTAGTGTAGAGTAGAGTAGAATATGATGTTGTGTAGAATAGAATAGAGTAGAGTAGAGTAGAGTAGAATAGAATAGAGTAGAGTAGAGTAGAATAGAATAGAATAGAATAGAGTAGTGTAGAGATGATTAGTGTAGAGTAGAGTATGATGTTGTGTAGAATAGAATAGAGTAGAGTAGAGATGATTAGTGTAGAGTAGAGTATGATGTTGTGTAGAATAGAATAGAGTAGAGTAGAGATGATTAGTGTAGAGTAGAGAATGATGTTGTCTGGTGGCGTTTCAGAGAGTGAAAGCCCTAAAGGTGCTGAAATCATCTCTGGAGGCGCCAGGATGAGGAGATTATGCTGTAGGCAGCTTTACACTCCATCAGGGACATCACACACACACACACACACACACACACACACACACACACAGATTTACACACACAGACACACACACACAAACACACACACACACACATACACAAATGGAACATCAAAGATCTGCTTACTGATGCTCAAACTGCAAAAGCTCTCTCTCCCTCTCTCTTTCACACATATACACACACACACACTATCACAGATATCTGACTGCTGACACATGGGCCACACACACACATGATGCTAATCACAGACTGCACACTCACTCATCCAAATGCCTGTTACAGATGGAGCGCGCGCACACACACACACACACACACACACACACACACACACACACACACACACACAGACACAAATTCAAATGACAGGCTGGTCAGTGATCTGACTCTTACACACACACACACACACACACACACACACATACACACGCACACACACGTACACACACACACACACACACACACACACACACACACACACACACACACACACAGACAGAGAGGGACACACACACACGCACACACACACACACACACACACACACACACACAGAGACAGAGAGGGACACACACACACACACACACACACACACACACACACACACACACACACACACACACACACACACACATTGTATTTTACTGGACTGGTGTATTCCCCACAGAGTTAATGTAGCTGTTGTGTTGAGAGTAAAATATAAATGCTTTAAATTGTGATTGCAGTAAATAATTTAAACTGTTAAATAATTATATTTATTATAATAAATAATTAAAATTTTCTGCGTTTGAGAGAAAATCAGATGCAGCAAAATGCAGCCATATGGTAATATGCTCCCTTGATACATTACAGCATGTGAACAGCCAGTACTTCTTACAAAGATTACTTATTTTGCTTAGTATCAGACTATATATTTCACAAGTTGTTACGGACTGAACCTCAATCCGCAACATAAATGAGACAGCAACAGCCAAAGGGCTCGAGTCTAGGGGTTTTTAATACAAAAATAGAGTTTAAAACTAAAAATAAATAATTGTCAGTCCAAAAGTCCAAGTTAATGGCGTCCGTGAAAAGCAGGGACCGTGCAGCTCAGTCGGCGAGAGCAGGAACAAAGGCGTGGGTTGGACCATCTAGCTCAGGCATGCGCACAAGCATCTTCACCTGTGCACAGGTATGTTTTATAGGACCACAGCCAGATCTCAGGACATGGGTTGGCCCAGAGAT
>NC_055963.1:36731037-36743537 GCF_018492685.1 Alosa sapidissima | reverse complement strand
ATCGCCCAGCCCTATCACACACACACACACACACACACCTGATGAAGCATGTCTGACAACACATCATTCACCACCTTTCGTTTGATTACATCATATTTCTTACACATTCCTACACACCTAGTCCTTCACTCACACAAGTACACACACACACAGACACTCACACAAGTACACACACACACAGACACTCACACAAGTACACACACACACACACACACACACACACACACAGACACTCACACAAGTACACACACACACAGACACTCACACAAGTACACACACACACAGGCACTCACACAAGTACACACACACACACAGACACTCACACCAGTACACACACTCACAGACACTCACACAAGTACACACACACACAGACACTCAAACAAGTACACGCACACACACAGACACTCACACAAGTACACACACACACAGAAACTCACACAACACAAATAAAGAGACACAGAATGAGAGAGTGATGTGTGCGCAGTGCAGAGGCTTTGAGCTCAACTGTGTGTGGTGTATGTGTGTGTGTGTGTGTGCATGTGTGTGTGTGTTACAACATGGCTAATTCCTTTGCTTGTTGAGGCAGTTTAAGGCTGTGGAGGTCCAGAACACCAGCTGCTATCCCAGAAGGCTTTGCAGTGCTGTGTGGTGTGGTGTGTGTTGCCAGATCGGGGTTGCCAGATTGGTGCAGTTTTGTGCAGGATTAGAGGCCACTGCTGGTGCTGGTGACCCCTGGTCCTCTCTGGAGGGAGATTACACGTCCTTATGCCGCCCCAACCCGCAATCCCCACAGAGAGCTGTCGCCGTGGGTGACACATGTCCGGTACCATGGCGACTGCTGGCATTCTGACACAGGCACGGCCCAAAGGTCAGTTGGCTCAGACAGCGAGCAAACAACAGGGCATTTGGATCTGTGAGATCTGGACCTGGTAACACTCACTTACACACACACACACACACACACACACACACACACACACACACACACACACACACACACACACACACATGCACACTCATATATGAAACTTCAGACATGGTCACACAGAACCCCAAACAAACAGCTGTGGAAGGCTAAGGTGTATGACTGCAGTACCAGATTCGGTTGGACTGGGACTTAGGGCTGTATTTTGGGTCACCAAAATGGCCACCCGCGCAAAGTTGAATTCGGTATTTTGCACGTTTATTTTTTAAGCATTGCGCCCAGGGGTGTGGCAATTAACAACCTAGGGAGGGGCCTAGCGCGTTGTCTAAAAATCGCTATCATACACCACCTAAACCTGGTCAGAAGTCAATGGCGAGTTATTCATATGCAATTTTTAAGAGCGCATGTCACCAGTCATATTGGCTGGTGCACGCACCATCCTTCTATCATTCATGAACGCACACCAGCGCACGTCCATGCAAAGCATTACAAATCGCACGATTACAATGGGAAACATAATTAGAACAAAGATATTACGAAATACTGTACATCTCATAATGAGTAGTTATTCACCATCATTTGCAAATTGGTAATGACGGTTAAAAGTGATTAGGGGAGAGGCGTATGGCAAGCCGATTGAGCATTTATTCAGATATCTTGATATCAGGCATAATTGTCATGTACATGCAAGCTATTTCTGGCCACTAGTTAACTAGTGAGCCATTTCTGTGTGAACTAGTTAACTAGTGACAGCCAAAATGCTTACTAGTTAACTAGTAAGGCCCAAATTCTCTCTAGTTAACTAGTTCATATGTTTAATATCTTATAGAAGTCTTTAAACTAGTTAACTAGTGCACATTTCAGTGTACACTAGTTAACTAGTAATGTTCACTAGTTAACTAGTGTACACTGAAATGTGCACTAGTTAACTAGTTTAAAGACTTCTATATTTTACTAGTCAACTAGTAAGGTACAAAAATGTTTACTAGCTGACTACTGAATGTCAAATTCCCACTTGTTAACTTCTATGTAATTTGGCCAGCCGCTTGAGTATTTATTCTGATATCTTGATATCAGGCCAACATGCAAGCCAATTTTTGTGAACTAGTTAACTAGTGAGCCATGTTTGTGCACACTAGTTAACTACAGTAGTGACAGCATAAATGCCCACTAGTTAACTAGTGAACACATATTAGCTTCACTAGTTAACCCTCTAGGCGCCACAGGCGACTATAGTCGACAAGATGCGGTACTGAATAAAACGGCCGATTTAGTCAAATAGGGTGTCATATTTCGTTCGACTTCCACTCCACTAGATGGCAGACATGTCATACGTCATCCCCGAGTCGAAAAAAGGACACGCTTTAAACAAAACTTTCTAGCTACAGCGCATTGAATCAGTGTATGAAATACCGGAGCTAGTGTGCGTGTGAGCCACTTTGTCAGAGCGATATTGTCAACGTCAGCGAGTATTTGCATTAGATTATCGTCTAATGGCATCAAAAAAGTTTACCTGAAATGAAGTGTTGGGTCTTCTATTCGCGGACCCTGATTCTGAAGGGGAATATCTGCCTTCAGAAAATGACGGTGATTCGTTTAGTGAGGCTTCAGATGCGTCCCTGCCTTGCAATGATGCAGCTGGACAAAGTGAGAGTTTACTCCATAGTAGCTTACACCAAGCACAAACGTTGAATCGTTTGCCCAATGTCACTGGTGGGAATAATGTTTCACAGGTTCGGAGTGTTCATCGGGAAGTTAGCAGGGTGTTAGTGGTGTGGCGAACGAGGCTGAAGGTAGCCTAATATCCATAGCGCTAGCTTCTGTCTTCTGAACGTGTGCCTCTCCACAATCGCGGCGACAGTAACGTGGTGGAGCCTTTGTCTAATGCCACTGGGTATGTTAGACGAGGTCGAAGTGCTCATAGGACAGTTAGGGGGGAACGTAGTGGCAGTGTGGGGAGTCGCAATGAGAATGACAGTAGGCCTAGTCCGAGCTGCGCAAATTCTCTCCACTCGGCGCGCGCGAGGCAGATCTGGCCATGCTGCTCGCATGGTGGAGGTGGTGACACGCTCTCTCCCTCTCCCACACACACACACACACACATTAGGTCATGCATAGTCTATCACAAGATGATGGGAATGCCGGCCCTGTATGGATAGGGATAGGGAGTCATTATCTCTACAGCAAAAGGCCTGCTACATAAAAAAAAAAAAGTCAGCCATTTAGTAATGATTTACACTGTTGATTTGCTATCTACTTCCCTGATCATTTAGGACATACAGTACACTATGTGTTCCTTTTTGTGTGTTCATGTCCTTGTGATGTGTGTGTCTTTGTCAGCTAAGAAAAAAAACAAAAAAACATCAACAAAAAGAAAAAAAATACTAACATTGTCTCTTGTCTTGTCTCGTCATCTCACTCCTGATCTGTGCCTTGCCGTGGCAAATAAGCTTTTGAACTAAACAGGTCTTGTCTACTTGTGTTTGTGTGTCATCTGAATAATATATATGTGCCCCATACATGGAATCAGAGTGCCTACTGTATGTAGTAAATGGAAAATCTCTACAGCAAAAGGCCAGTCTACCGCTACATGCATTTGGTTTGTTTCTGCCATTTATTAGTAATGATTTACACAGTTTGTTCACTACTTACTATTTACCTGAGCATTCAGTATTGTGCAATATAGCATTCAGAAGGTGAGGGACATTTTGGGGGGAAAGAAGTGGTGCATTTATCATTCAAACATGCAACTTTTCATGAAAATTCTATAATCCAAGATGGCCGCCACCATATGACGTCATAATATGCAAATTAGATATAAACATTTAATCTCTACATACACTTTGGGTCATCCTTAATATTTCTCTAATTTACAGAAAGTCTCTATCTCTTATCACTTTTAAGATATAGCCTTTTGAAATGAAGATGTCAAAATTGATCGTTTCGGAAAAAAACCTCTGGCGCCTAAAGGGTTAACTAGTGAGAGCCAGAAATGTCCACTAGTTAACTAGTAAAGGCCAAAATGCATACCAGTCAGCTAGTTGAAGGCTTTTGGGTCTCACTAGTTAACTAGTGACAGATGTATCACTAGTTAACTAGTGATAAATGTATACTAGTAAACTAGTTGAAGCCTTAATTCACACTAGTCAGCTAGTGGCGCAGAATTAAAATTAGGAGGCGGAGAACTCTGAAAATTGAGGCTTTCTATTGGCTCCCTATGTCCAAATAGAACATGACAACCAATCACAGCGCAGAATTTCACAAAATCCCACCCACAACATTTGCATGTGGCACACAAGTTAACATGCTGGCCAAAGGAACTTTAACTAGTAAACTAGTGGCTTCAATGTGACACTTACATGTAAACTAGTGAAGGCAGAACTGCTCACTAGTTAACTACTGAAGATACAAATGCCCACTAGTTAACTATCGAGGTCTAAAAAGTGTCACTAGTTTACTAGTGTGCACCAAAACACCCACTAGTGAACTAGTGATGGCAATTTCCATTCGACTAGTTAACTAGTGAGGTGCAAAAAGTGTCACTAGTTTACTAGTGTGCTCCAAAATGCCCACTAGTTAACTAGTGAAGGTCATTTCAGCCCCACTAGTTAACTAGTGAGATGCCAAAATGGTCACTTGTTAACATGTAAAGGCAAAAATACCCTCTAGTTTACTAGTGAGGGTGTTGTAGGCCTTACTAGTTAACTAGTGGCATGTATATTTTGTTCACTAGTTAACTAGTTACACCTAAAAGAGAAACAAGCTGACCGTTTTTTTCCACTAGTTAACTAGTGGAACAATTGAAGTCTCACTAGTTTGCATGTGTGGCAGTGAAGCATCTCACTAGTGCCTGAAACGGCTATTATGCAAATTCTAATGAGAGGGTGGGTAGAAGACTCCTATTGGGTATTATGTAAGAATCCCACCCAGTCTAAAAGTAAATTTATTGTTCATAGCCTCTAGATCAGGTCCTGATGGGTGCCCCTAGTGGCTAAAGTGACACACTGCTCTGCAACGGTACTTCAGTATAGATAGTAAAGCAGAGCCTGCAGTATGCAGTATCTCATATTCTGTCAAAATGTTTTTTAATAATAACAGGGAAACCCCATGCTTTAACAAGTGAGCTCTTAGTGATCCACACCAAAGATTCAAGGGATCGATTTTAATATTATTCTTTGTTTATTATTGCTAGGCAACCACAGACATATATGTGTCCATTCAGTCACTCTTTTCTGATTAATAACTGAAAAACAAAAGATTGTACACATTAACTGCACATGGTTTCAAAAGTAATTAAAAGCTCAAAAACAAAAACTTTATGCACATCTAAGGAATTGAACCCTGGTCTCCCACATGATCTCCTGCTGCTTAACCACTTGAGCTAGTCTTGCCACATCAGCACATCAGCAATGCTATCATCAATGTTCATGTTACTGAAATGTTTTGTTGCTAGGCAACCATATACAAATGCCTCCAGTTTTATCGCGATTTTCAGACTAATAACTGAAAAACTAAAGATTGTAGACATTAACTGAACGAAGATTACAGCAATATACCACAACTTTGTTACTAGACATGTTATCAAAACATATGTTTATGCTCAAACAATCTTATTTTATAAAGGTGAAGCTATATGTTATGAAGCTAAAATGTGTTCACTAGTTAACTAGTGAGCCTTTTTGGTTTAAAATGATGTTACGCCCCAAACACACCCATATGACTGATTAAAAGACCTAGGAACACCTTGTTACGCCATGCGCTCCACTTTTGATAGCGAAACCCCTCCCAATGTGAACTGGACATCCTACTGAATTTGAATAGACTTTTGACGAGTGACGATGCACTTTAGAATATCATGTTTGGGCCCTTAGATAGCTTAAACAGCCGTGTGTGTGTGTGTGTGTGTGCATGTGTGTTTGTTTGTGTGTGTGTGTGTGTGTGTTTGTTTGTGTGTGTGTGTGTGTGTGTGTGTGTGTGTGTGTGTGTGCGTGCATGTGTGTGTGCATGCTTTCCTTTGCTTTGAAAGGGTGTTCTGTGAGAGTGTTCTCTGTGTGTGTATTTGGTGTGTGTGTGTGTGTGTGTGTGTGTGTCTGTGTGTGTGTGTGTGTGTGTGTGTGTATTTGATGTGCGTGTGTATGCTTGGTGTGTGTGTGCATGCGTGTGCGTGTGCGTGTGTGTGTGTGTGTATGCTTGGTGTGTGTGTGTGTGTGTTTACTCATGTGGTGAAACGGCTTCAGTTTGAGGATGAGGGCTGCTGTTGACAAGCATCAGTAATCCTGTCAGGCAACATCACACACAGAGCAGGGAGAGTGTAACAGAACTGTGTGTGTGTGTGTGTGTGTGTGTGTGTTGGCCTGAGTGTTTGTGTCTGTTTGTTTAAGTTTCTGTGTGGTCATCACTGTGTGTGTGTGTGTGTGTGTGTGTGTGTGTGTGTGTGTGTGTGTGTGTGTTAAATCCTGTCATTGGGACTCAGACCACATAGCTGTGTCCCTCGCTGCATATAGATAGCCTGCAAACCCCTGGCAATGGGATTACTAGAGAGTGTGTGTGTCCTTCTGGAGCTGCTGAAGAGACCTTATACCAGCCACACACACACACACACACACAAAAGGAAAGACTTCAGATGAAGAGAGAGTTTATATTACTACAAATTATGTTTTAATTTCACTGACATGGGGTGGCTTGCATACTGCGCGCACACACACACACGCACGCACGCACGCACGCACGCACGCATGCACACACACACACACACACACACACACACAGATATGTGTGAAATCAGTGCTGTCGAGTTCCCCCCTCATGAGGGGTGCAAATTGGGTCACTTTCAGATAAAGAAGGGGAGAGGAGAGGAGTGGAGAGGAGAGGAGGAGAGAGAAGAGGAGAGAGAGGAGGGGAGGAGAGAGAAGAGGAGGGGATGAGAGAGGAGAGGAGAGGGGGGGAATGGAGAGGAGGAGAGGGGAAGAGAGAGAGGAGAGGAGAGTGCTTCCGGGCCAACCAGAACATTGCAGTGATTACTGAGAGGTTGTGTGTGTGTGTGTGTGTGTGTGTGTGTGTGTGTGTGTGTGTGTGTGCGCGCGCGTGTGGTTGTGTGTGTGTGTGTGTGTGTGTGTTTGTGTGCATATGTTCATGGATTGTTGAAACATAGTGACTCTTGGACGTGACATTGAATTCTTCAGACTGTGGAATTGTTCACATTTTGTTTGTGTGTAAGACTGGTGTGTTAGAATGGTGGGCTAATGTTAGTCTGTTTGTTTGAGTGTGTGTGTGTGTGTGTGTGTGTGTGTGCATGTTTGTTTGCATGTGTTTGTGTGTGTGCTTGCGTGCCTGGATGCGTCTGTATGTGTGTATGTGTATGTACATGTATGTACACAGAAGAGTGTATGACTAGTTGTGAAGTTAATGCCACTCTGCTCAGCATTCTTTTGCAAACTGTTAGTTGTTCTTTCCAGCAGGTTCTGGTTTCGTCTAGTTGAGTCTGTTTAGCGTTGTGGCTTTGCTCCTTACAAGATGCTCTGGCATCGTCTGGTTGGGTCTATTGAGCGTTGTGACTGGAATGAGATGCAGCAGCAGCAGCAGAAAGAGACATGGAGATTAAATAACTGATTCATAAGAAGAGGCCAACAGCTTCGCTCCTAGCGCACGCACACACACAAATGCACACACACACACACACACACACACACACACACACACACAAACGCACACACACACTAGGGGTCGACCAATTATTGGTCGGGCCGATTATTAGGGCCGATATTTAGCATTTTTATAATAATCGGTATCGGTCATTTTTCCCACCGATAAGCCGATACTGAAATGGATAAAGAATGAAACGCGCTACTTTGTCTGTAAAGCGTCTCTCACTCCCTGCATTTGCTACTCTGTGGTCGAGAGCATTGTCCCGCCCACTACACCGTCTGATTTGTTAGTTAGCACGAATGCAGCCAATCAGGATCGAAGACTGAACACAGAGAAAGTTTAGGATGCTCACTGAGGCAGACTGACTGGGCGAAGGTAGCCTAAGTAGGGTTGCAAAATTCCGGGAATTTTCAAAGTTGGAAACTTTCCATGGGAATTAACGGGAATATATGGGAATTAACAGGAATAAACTGGAATTAATCGGAATAAACTGGGAATTTTTAATATGGCAAGTTAGTTTATAACAAGGAACTTAAATGTAGTGGACAAAACCCCATCTTGCAGCATATTAGTTAAAACAATGCGATTTAATGCAATTTCAGTCAAATTTCTACCCTGCACATAATCAATCACATGCACACAGCAATCGGCATAGGCTGCTATACATCTATGGTGCATTCATATGCATGTATGGGGAAAAAATGTTCCAACCAATCAGATTTTGTTGTTGAGTGGTGTAGTGTATCTTGGGCAGTTCAGTGTTGCTGGTTTAGCACACTAGTAAACCATAGGCAGAGAATGGGATTCCCGCTAGCATACTAGCTAGCTTTTTATGCTAAGCTAAGCAAAAATCCGAACATACAAATCATATTGCTTATTACGAAACAAAATGTTAATGTTTGTATATGAAACAGTTTGTATGAATTATCTAAAATTCCATGTTAATTCCCGTAAATTCCAATTAATTCCCATAATTTCCTTTAATTCCATGAAAGTTTCCAATTTGGAATATTTCCAAAATTCCCCAGCTTAACTTCCCATGGTAAGTTTCCGCCCCTTTGCAACCCTAAGCCTAAGGAAGGTACCTTACATTGCTGAAGTTGCAATGAATCACAATCATCTACACTGAAGTTACAAAAACACCACTTTGTAAGCTATTGTCTCTTTGATCCGGATCAATAAGTAAAGCACCCACTTCCTTCATTTAGCGAATTCCCGATTGATGCACGTTAGTGATGCTGTTTAGCCTACTAGTTACAAACTCGGGTGCTGCGTGTCGCGAGTTCTTTGCCTCCGCCTCGTCCATTAATTGTTAATAACGGGACACCTTGGCGGACGTTATCCCTTAGGCCTACATAGTAGACAAGTCCTAAATTATGCGATAGCGAACGTCTAAAAGTCTAGTTGCTCCTTTTTGAAACGGACTATCAGAAAAGACCAGGCTACAGGCACCCAGGGCCAGCCGTAATTTAATCCGACCTGAAGTAAATCGCGTCCTGAGCTGGCTATTACGTGCCTTTTAGGCTCACACAAGTGTAGGTTAAAGCCTACATACACTGTAAAAAAATATTAGTTGATTCAACTTAAAAACGCGTGTAACCTGGTTGCCTTGGGATTTTGAGTTAATTGAAAATAATACAATAAGTTAACTAAATGAGGCAAATAAGTTGTGTCAACTTGAGATGGCTAGTTGATCTGACAAATATGACCTGTTCCATCAACTAAGGAGTCATTGTTGACACAACATTCTATTTAGTGGATGCAACTTCAATAATGCATCATGTCAACTAACCTAGTTGAGTTGAGTCAACTCAAGTCGTCATTAACTTAACAACATAGAAGTCGTACTGACTAGTATTTTGAATTTGTATTGACCAAACATTTTACTTAATACAACAAGCTTTATGAAGTTGATCTAACTTTTCCACAAAAGTAACCTGGTTGCCTTGAAAATTTAAGTTGTTCTAACTCTTGCTTAAGTGAACATGACAAATGCCCTTTGCTATGCATTGTGTTAACCAAACTGGTTTGTAATACAAAAATATATACGTAAACATGATGTACAAGTCAAGAAGACAACATTTATTAAGCATATTCAATGAGCAACAGATTATATACAAAGATTTGTTGCTTGACAAATCCACAAGTGTGGTTGTGTGAGTGAGTGTGTGAATGTTTGACCCATCGACAAAATTTCTGTGCCCACCACTCTAGTTCGTCCAAAACAAACCAGAAAAGGGACTCAGTAAAAGTCAGGTGTCTGTAAAAAGAGAAAGAAAGCATATGTTACAATTGACCCTGTCCATGAATATAATTAACTCAGCTTGTGTGACAAATAAAAGCAAACCCACAATAGCAGCCTAGAAGTCAGGTGCAATAGTTAGAAGTAATGGAGATATGTATTACAGTTGTGCTCATAAGTTAACATAACCTTAGCATACACATACATTTAAAAATCATCTGATCTTAATGTCGTAATAAAAAAAAATGAGGAAAAATCCAACCTTTAAGGAACACTTATTTATTTACGATACATTATTCATTCACAAAGAAAATTGTTGTACTTAAAGGCTGGATTTTTCCTCATTTTTTTTAAAATTAAGGCATTAAGATCAATTTCCAAAAGTATCATACCTAATTGCAACACTGTCTGCAGAAGCTCTTTCCTTCTTGCTTAAACCACCTTTCTGATGCCTAACATAGATCCTCCCCCATCTGACGTGCAGTGCCAGCCTCTGGCTCCAGACTGGGACTTGCTGGATGGCACCTAAAAAAATAAAACAGCAATTGCTATACATTATGTTATTGTTGATTAAGATATAAATCAAAGCATTACAAAATAAGTTGGTAAGTGAATCAGGTGTACAAACAAAAATGATAATTACCTTATGAAGGCACCCTTGCCACCATCACCATCAATGTTAATTCTTGATTTGTGACTTTATTTGTGAGGGTTTCAGTTTCTGTCAATAGAAAACAAGATTTAACAAAATTATGATTATGCACAGTTTGGCATATATTCAACACATTATTGACATTACCACCAACATAATGGTAAACATGGCTAAACTTCATGTGATGTAGTCGCCTACCGTAGATTACCTTTGGACATATTGCATTTGCATAGATAGCATTGCTAGGTAGGCAATGTTAGCCAACGTTTACAGTAGCCTATAGGCTATATATTTATTCATGATGCGCCCTTCTCAGCTCTTCTTAGCGGCACGGCAAGTGGCAAATAGTAGGAACAAACTCAGCGGAGAAAGATATCAGTAGATACTTCTGATTTGTATAGTGTTTTGTTCACTTGGATTTTGGAAATGTTACAGAGAAATATGTTAGCCCTTCTGCCTCCAGACCATATAGTTGCATCATAGGTCCTCTTGTATCAGACAAAAACGATGACTGGCTAACCACTTTAACGCAAGATACAATTGCAGTCCAATGAGATGCAACTTTATTCTCTGCAATCATGGCAATGTTAGACGATGACGTTGGTGGAACAAATATAAGTTCGCCAACCTTGACTTGCCTTGTTTCCTTCAGCTGCGACGTGTACCGATGTATGAACAAGACAGTAGGCTATAAATAAATATCGGGGTAAGTTACAGCTGACAATAATGAAGGATCTTTACTTAATGCTATTGAGTTTATTAGATATGGGTCCATACGTTTATCTACTTATATTGACGAGATGAAGCCGTAGGCTATGTGCTCTGCTCAGCTCAAATCTACATGCTACAGGCGATTATCACATAGAATAGTCTATAGAACTGGAATGTCAGATCAACAATATGGCCGTGGCGGTGTTTGCGAATAAGCCCTATTATAAAAAGCTACAATAATGATGATTAGTTTCTGTATTAATGCATTACATTGCACATTTGTCAGACAAATTAGAGTGTGCACAGTGACATACCCCATAGACCTCATTGAAAACACACACACACTTACAGCATGTTGAGGGCAGCAGCCATGGCTTCCAGACATAGTCAAGTAGCATGTTGTAGTAGCGGGACAGACCGACTTTGCCCTGGTCTGTTAATGAAGCCCACTACAGTCATAACAACAAACAGACACATGAAAAAAGGGGATAAACTAAACACAGTAACAGACACAAATACATGCAAATAATGTTATTTGCTATTCTACGTGTGTGTGTGTCTGTCTGTCTCTACCTGTTGAGTGAACTCTCTTGCGGGATTCGAACTTCTTTTGTATGGAAGTGGGACACATTTGGAATATTCCAGAATGCACTCAGTGTTCTCAGGGAAGCAGTCCTCACAACTTACTGCCTGCAAACAGGGAACAGAGGGAAATTAAGATTAATAAAATACACATAACATGAAAAGACCATCACTGAAGCACTACTGCCCTCACATGCATCTTAAATGAACACATGCCTTGGCACAAGTCAGGTACAACCAAATAAGGGCTATGAAAAGAAGAAAATTTTGCCTAATGCTACCCATACATCAGAATACTTTGACAAGATTTGGGAAAGATTGGCGTTTTTTAACTAATGCATTCAAGCTTTACTCAAAAGACTACAATCTTTCAATAATCTTACCCAAATCTGGTCAAGTCTTCTGGTGTAAGGATGGCTTAATATAACACTATAGGTTACCCTTCACAAACTAAAGATCCCTTGACTTGTCGGTATCATATTGAGGTAGGTCAACAACCTGTTCACGTTAGCCTACGTTAGTGGCTGCTAATGACCATGCAGGCTAAGTTATAGCTAGGTTAGCTAACGTACTCGTGCCTGATAGCCTTGGCCATTTCATTCAAACTAAAACTTTACATCCATAACGAAATCTCAGACAGACTTATTGTTGGATATGATATTACTACCATTCCAGATATTCCACACAATGGTAAAGCTAGTTATTAGAAAAGTTAACATTAACAGCTAACGTTAGCGATGTTA
>NC_055963.1:36723537-36726037 GCF_018492685.1 Alosa sapidissima | reverse complement strand
TATGGCTCATCATAGACTACCTAACCACAAAGCTAGCTAATTCCATGAATATCAGTGGAAGACCGCTAACGTTAACATTAATGAGCTTGGAAACCACAACGAACTTATTCTGCCTAAATAAAGTAATGATTACTGTATTTATAACTAGTATATCTGTAGTTACAGTCCCTGCATTGTAAAATGTAAGTTAGACGTGCGAGGATTCAACATTTAGACATAGAGAAAAAGTATCAAACGTAGCTTGTGCAAAACGTAGCTTGTGCAAAACGTAGCTTGTGCATAAAAGTTAGCTTTTCTTTTACACATGTGTGAAATCCAATGACGCCAAGTGTGCGTTTCAGACTGTCATTCAGCTGCAGCATTAACGAGTTACATAATGGATTTAGATCACTAAATAGTAGGTTTTAGAAGGCAGGCAGCAACTGATGATTGAAAATGGTTAGATGTAGCTTGATGGAAATAATTTAAAAAGTGCAGGTAAAGGGATAAGCAAGCTGACATTGTAATTATAAGGTAGCTTATAAGGCAATAGGGACTAATTATTACACACACACACTCAAACATTTAGGAGTGACCTTTATCTTCTTTAATGATAATACAAATGATGATGATAGTAATAATGTCATCATTATTTTTTGTAATTATTAAGTCTTAGTTCAAAGTTATATTTATGAAGCTTACCAAGTCTTTTAATACTGGTAACTTTGATTTGGTTGTTGTTGTTATTGTGTTTTTGTTCAAAAGACTAAGTTTCATATCTTAAGTTTCTATTTTTATACATTTTATTTTTCAGAACTTTAATATATTTCGATGTTCCTCTGTTCCACTTGTGAAAATATTATTTAAAAATAAACAAGTTTGTTTTAAAATGCATTATCATATTATTTTTGTCAATACTCATAAATAACTACAAATAGGGAAATCTGTTAATGTTTTGTTGCGCGTTTCTGAAAAAAATTATATATATCGGCCGATATATCGGAATATCGGATTTTTAAATCAACAAATATTTGTATCGGTATCGGCCTTCAAAATCCTTTATCGGTCGGGCTCTAATATACATCTCTACTGTCTATCATGCTATATACATCTCTACTGTCTAACATGCTATACATCTATAGCCTACTCTTGTCCGTCATGCGCTAAAATGCCTTCCTGTTACGTCCTGTTATCACAGAGTTAGCCTACAGGCGATAAACGATTTTTGATGGTGCAAGTTTACTTCATTAGCGGTTTATTTATTTTTTTGATTATTAAAGAGTGTTTTTCAGTTAAAGATTTGACTTCGTGCTTATTCAGTAGAGCATTTAGTGCTCTCCCCAATCCCAGACGTTCACATTGCATGTTTATTTGTATGTGGCCACCGGAGGAATTTTGAGTGCTTCAGTTGCAAGTTGCATGACCCTCTCTTGCCTGCTAGAAATTGTTCAATGACCCTCCGACAGAATTGTTAAAAGACATGACTCTCCCCTTCCAATTGTCGCTGTCTTCCGCCCGCGCCACAGCCACACACTGTGATAACGTTCTTAAATCCATCTTTCCCGTGAGCTTGCATGCTACCAGTCCTTCCTTTTCAAATGTGTTGCGCCTGTTTGCACAATTTCACAAAATGTCATATGTGATTAATAATATGACAAATAATCCCTGTGCACGGGGACCGAAACAATGCATGCCAACTTTTTCCGTGTTTATCACGTATTTTAACTTTCCCCCGCTGTCTTGCCGTTTTAATGTTTTCCCGTAGAATATCCCATATTTTAATACTCTCTTAACAGCCCTGCCATCGGGCCTGTCTCTGTGTTGCCCTGTTGCTACCCCTTGCCCTTCCAACGAAACAGATGTCTTCAAATCATCGTTTTCCTTGCTGTGAGAGCACGATTCCTTGTCGCTTGCATGTTCGCCCTTATGTCTACGTGCGCACCTGAGGCTACTCAGCTACAAGAGAAAGAATTTCCCCTGTTTGTATGTTCACTGCAAGTTGGCCTACCATAACTTACCAACTCTGCACTGTAGACCCTAACTGGCTATTTATATTTTTCTGTGAAATAAGTCTGTCAATGTCACTGTCAGTGACTGCCGTGAGAGAAGCGGGTTCTGTGTTTCGTTCATGTCAGTGACTGACGCAAGAGAAGCGGGGTCTGTGTTGTGTTGCGTTAATTTATTTTCATTGGGCATACCGTGCCGTGCCGTCCACAGCTCTTCAGTTCTGACAAGATCTCAAGCAGCTTTCAGCCATAAGGCTACTTTGAGAACATTTCAATTCACTAATATTCAAAATTTCGGCATAGCCTATAAAGCAGTTTAATTAAATGGAATGTTAGTTGTAAACAAACGAGCTACTTGGTGAGGCTTAGCCTCACAGATGCGCTCGTGCCTTAGATGGCAGGAAAAATGAACTAACCACCCGATTCACGTAGGCTTGGGGGAAGGGGGGGCCATCAGGGCGTCATCATAACGCCGCCAACAACAACCAAAACTAGGCTAATCATTGTCAACATGT
>NC_055963.1:36701037-36703537 GCF_018492685.1 Alosa sapidissima | reverse complement strand
CACTAATCCTAAACAAACAACTGTATTTGCTTAAAATGTAGTGTGAGACACTTGTGAAAGAAAGATGTGCAGCTTTCAAGTAACAAAAACGGCAAATTCCCAAGTTCACATTAAAACTGTTGGACATGAAAGGCCACATGGACTACAGACGAACTACAACGTGACGACAAAAGTGATGACGAGCCCCTAACTGGGCAACTCTGTTAGCAAAATCTAGCCCCAGTTTCCCACCTCTGACTCACACATTACGTGGCGTGAATAATGCAGAATGATGACGTTTTCACTGGGAAAAAGGTTTTTCCAATGCCCATGAACGCTAGGTCAGACAGAAGACAGGCGCTGTGTTCACGTCATGTGAGTCAGACAGAAGACGGGCGCTGCTTTCTCTGTTGGTATTTCTATTCTTCCAAAAACTGTGTTAAAATGGTGTGTTTAGCTGTCAGAATATCAACAATTTTCTATCAACAATATCAACAATTTTCTGACATAATCCACACACCCTCTCAGAAAATACTTCCAACTTCCCTGCTGTGTGTGTGTGTGTGTGTGTGTGTGTGTGTGTTAATGTATTCAGGACCCTCCACTACAGCCCTGGACACATTCAAACAAACACAGAAATACACACACACAAATATACAGATGCTCTTCACTCACACACACATACTCCACACAGTGGGTTCTGGGTACTTACAGACATCTGTGCAGACATAATTTGTCTCCCTCATCTCCTTCTCTCCTCCTCCTCTCCTCACCTCTCCTCTTCCTTCTCTCCTCCTCCTCCTCTCCTCACCTCTCCTCCTCCTTCTCTCCTCTTCCTCCTCTCCTCACTGCTTCTCCTCCTCCTCTCCTCCTTTCCTCCTCTCCTCCTCCTCTCTTCCTTTCCTCCTCTTCCTCCTGCTCCTCTCCTCCTCCTCCTCTTCACCTCCTCCTCCCATCCTCTCTCCTTGTTTGTTTGTCAGCTGTTTTGTTTACTATTTATGTTTGATCAGGGAGGTTTCAATCAGCTCTGCTCAGACGTGGCAAAACTTTCAGCTCTGTGGCTCTCCTCCCACAAGTATCAAACACACACACACACACACACACACACACACTGCTGAAATATCAGAACATGTCTGTCTCTCTGCTGTGATGTTCTGGGCAGAGCTGTCTGTCTGTGTCTGCTGGTTGCCGTGGAGATGACAGGCAGGTAGCGGAGCATCATTGCCTCTGTATCCCAGCAGCCATGAGCGCGTGAGTGGGACAGGAAGGGTGTGCAGAACCCCACACTGTGAAATTGCTCACAACTGGATAAAAAGAGGATCAAATAGATTTGCTCTAAATTCATTTCAGACAGGATTTGTGTCGGAAGTAATATTTTAGTAGGGGCAGAGGGGCTCTCTCATTTTCACTCTTTCAGAAATAACTCTCGCTCTCTCCATCTCTCTCTCTCTCTCTCTCACGCACTCTCTCTCTCTCTCACACACACACACACACACACACACAGACACACACATACTCCTCTCGTGCTTTGATGGATGAGGCCCCCTCCCCAGTGATCTGCTGCTCTTAATGGTGATGTAGAAGATGTTCTGATAAAGGAAGAAGTGTAGAGAAAAGGAGAGAGATGGAGAAATAAAGAGAGTGATAGAGGGAGGGAGCAAACGAGTGAAAAAGTAAAAAGCAAAATGCTACATGAGCAGTTTTTCTTTCAGACGCTTTTTGTCTGTGTGTCTCTCCTGGTCCCTCTTTTTCCACTTTTCTTCTTTCTCTCTATCCCTGTCTCTCTCTTCTTTTCCTTTTCCTGTTTCCTTCTCTTCTACTTTATTTCTCCCCATCTCTGTTTCTCTCACCACTGTTATTTGTGTATTTGTAAGTGTGTGTGTGTGTGTAGACGTGTGAGCATGCGTGTGTGTTTCTGCTCTTGCTCTCAGATTTGAATAATGCATTACCGAGTTCTTGTCTAAGAGCAGCATATGTTGCAAGCGACATGTTTCATCAGATTAAGGGATTAACCTCCCCCCCCACCCCCCACCCCGCACGGCGTGGCACTGCCCCCAGTCATCTGGCCCATCCGTCCATCCACACGTCTGTGAGTCCGAGCGCTCGCCAGTGGATCTGGCAGGTGAGGCGTGGGAGATTAAAGAGCTTAAAACAGAGTTCGGGTTCCCGCCAAACAGCTCCCAAAAAACATCAAGCCCAAAGAGCAGGTCTCAAAGAGCTCCCCTCTCTTTCCCTCCCCTCCTTTTCTCTCCTCTCCTTTCCTCTCCTCCTCTCTCTCCTCTCCCCTTCTCTCTCCTCCCCTCTCCTCTCCTCCCTGTCTCTCGTCTCCCCTCCTCTCCTCTGTTCTCCTCTCTTCTCTTCTTCTCCTCTGTTCTCTTCTCCTCTCCTCCCCTCCCATCCTCTCCACTGTTCTCCTCTCCTTTTCTCTTCTCTCCTCTCCTCTTCTCTCCTCTTTCCTCTCCTCTCCTCTCCTTTCTCTCCTCTCCACCTCTCTCTCCTCTCCTCCCCTCCCCTCTCCTCT
>NC_055963.1:36668537-36693537 GCF_018492685.1 Alosa sapidissima | reverse complement strand
GAGGCCCCTCATTGGTCGAGGCCCCTGGGCTGAAGACCAGGTAAGCCCCTGCATTAAGGCGCCAGTGCCTGTCTGTCATGGGCTTATAATGTGCTCATTACCACATCCTGTCTGTCACAGGGTTATAACAGAGACGGTTGATAAAGCGAGACGATTCTTAAGAGGGTAAATTCTGGCACGTTCTGACGTGGGTTTCGAAGCTGTCACACCCATTTAGGAGTCTAGCCGGAGGTCCAGTGTCTATGTATTCCTATGGGAGAAATGAGCATTTCACATTCAGCAATGTAAGTTTTGAACCCATTTTCTACAAGCCACATGTCTCCCTAACATTCCGACATTGAAATTGTATTTTCTAACAAAACAAATAAAGACAAAAATAGCTTTGTTCGTGATCTGTCACTGTCTCCTCAAAGCTCTGGTGCACAGCCACCTGTTCTCAGAGGCTCTAGACTCAGAGATGGTTCATAAACTAACCTAACATATTTTTTGCTAGAACTAGTAGACTACCACAAAATTGCTGAACGTATGTTATTACAGATTTGTTTGCAACAATATATAAGTTTAACCAAAGTCCTTAGCTGCTAGCTAGCTAGTGAACATTCCCATTCACTTTCCGTTTACTGTGCTAATGTTAGCTAGCTCGGTTAACGGGGCAAAATGAAATTATTCATTCCGTGTCCGAAAGAGTGTTTCATTGGCATCACACACAAACAATGACTGTAAAATAGTATACAAAATGATATTTATATGTTATTATTGCTTATTCAGAGAAAAGTTTATGTTTCGACAAGCCTATTTAGGAGTCCGGAACTAGTGCCATTTCGTTCCATTGGTGAATCGTCTTATGTTCATCTTAGTTAACTATAGAATCTTTGGTTATAATGTGCTCATTACCACATCCTGTCTGTCACAGGGTTATAATGTGCTCATTACCACATCCTGTCTGTCACAGGGTATAATGTGCTCATTACCACATCCTGTCTGTCACAGGGTATAATGTGCTCATTACCACATCCTGTCTGTCACGGGCTTATAATGTGCTCATTACCACATCCTGTCTGTCACGGGGTTATAATTTGCTTATTACCACATCCTGTCTGTCACAGGGTTTGTGGGGAGAGCTGGACCAAAACGCAAGGCAAGTTTAAGAGCAAACCTAATAAAAGGAATCTTTATTAGGCCGCAGCAACCACATACATCAACGTTACAACATCAATGACCGACAGATGACTGAGGGGAGACAGAGGGTTTAAATACACAGGGGTTAACAGGGCACAGGTGGACAAGGAACAAGAGACAGGTGGAAACCAATGTTCCCTCTAAGCTGCGCGCGCACGTGCGCGGTCGCGCAATAGATTTTTCAGACCACACAAACGATTTTTCAGGGGTTAAAAATCTGAGCATCAACGGTGATGTAGGCTAGGTAATAAACATTTAAAATACTGACATGTCTGACAACCAAGCAGGATGTAGCCTAAGTTAGAATGTTTACATACAAAGTATTCTTTAGGCTACAGGTGGGCCCTGCTCCAGTTATGTAGTAGGCTACCATGGCGAAAAGAAAGGCAGAGCAGATGCCCCAGAAAAGGTCTGCCTAAAACATGAGTGGCTAGATGAAATAGGCCTACTCCAATCTGACACAAAAGATGGTCCAGTTAGGAAAAAACTTTCAGACATATTTACGAAAGGCGTGATCTGCAAATTCTGCTCGGAGGCAAGAGTGAAAGGAGAGTTCGCTCGTGGGAAAACTTGATCTGAGTCGAAACTTGATTACCTAAAGCGTTATCTGAAACACAGAAAGTCCATGTAGACACATTGAAGACTTTAAGACTTAGACATGGGACCTCTATCGATCAAATTCTCCCCGAAACTAATAAATCCCGAGAGAGACGAATTTAGAGAGCACGATCCGACCCTGAACAAATAAAATTATTAATCGACAATGTGATGGTTGCAATTAACACCAACATGTCCATGTTGTTCAGGATGCACGATCATATGGCACGATGCTTGTGCTTTACATTATGTTTCGGAAGCAAACTGATTTCAGTTACAAGACAGTTTATTTCTGGAATCATTCAGCTTTCAGGATGCCCTGCAGAAAACATCCTTGATGCCATTACCAAGTTCTACGCAGACCATGCAAAATGGTATGTTTACTTCAGATGGTGATTAAAGGCTGTATCAGCGATTATGGCTGAACGTCACATCTGTTGATGTTCAAACAAAGAGAGCTAGCTCGCTACTCCCTTCCCCTCCCTCCCGTGCAATTGAAACTCGCACATCTCGTCGGTTATTGGTTGAAACACTTTATTTTGCCTTTGAGTGGTTGCCAACACTTGTTGGTAGCAATTGTTTTTGTGTACAGATCTCGGAGCCTAGGCTGACTACAGAGACGCGTTTTTTTATCGGACGGCCTGCTTATGGCAGACAGCTAGCGGATCGTTAGGAAAAATTAGTTGAATTTGATAATTTATGTTTGTGCATTTTTTGTGCCTGAAATCACTGATACAACCTTTAATGTTGAGCAGACTTAAAGGAGTGGCTGCTTTACTGAAGCGTCAGGTACCGCATCTCACAAGATGAGCCACATAGTCAGATAGGCCTATCTCCCTCAATGAAATTCAAATTACATGTTTCGTAGCCTAGTTTATTGCAAACCACTCCAGTTATAAAATTGTTTAGTCAAGTCAGATTTATTTTTAAAGCGCATTTAACATGCACATAGTGCAACCCAAAGCGCTCCACAAACAAGACACATAACAACAAGACAAAAGATGCCGGATGGAGCGGCGTAGTCGCCAGCGTACCCATGACATCAAGACAAGACAAATACATTTAAAAAATAACAAATACAAAAAATGCCGGACGGAGCGGCGTAGTTGCCAGCGTACCCGTGACACCAAGACATACAAGACAGACAACAAAACAAATAAACAAATAAAAGAAAAAAGAAAATATATTTAAAAAGGGGTAAAAGTGTAAGTTAAAATTAGTCCAATTTACAAACCAGCTGAAAATGTCCAAGGGCAATGATGATCTCTGAAAACTGCGCACAGAGCTGTGTCTTCACAACCGATGCAATGCCAACAAAGTTGTTTAGCTACTGACCAACCCGGTGAATTCACTGGCAGTCTGGAGATAACGTTAACGTTAGAAGCTAGGCCTTGTAGACTGCAGTCTGGAGATGACTTGAAGCACAGTCCAAAGTACTGGGCAATCGTGTAGATCCGCAATTCGGTGGACTTAACAGCGACAATTTGTTGCTCCGTGAGATTGCAGCTCTTCACCGTTAACGTTAGTCTGCAGTTGGCATTGCAGCTCGCAGGTCAGCAACAGCTCGGCGACCACGGCAGATCTTTCGCAGAGTAGCTAGCCTAGGTCCAGCTGTCCCGGAGATCCCCTCGACCAGACAGTGAAGTGCACCGCTCACGGATGGATGGAAGGATGTCAGAGGCCCAGTTAGTCTGCAATTGGCATGGCAGCTCGCAGGTCAGCAACAGCTTGGCGGCCACGGCAGATCTTTCGCAGAGTAGCCTAGGTCCGGCTGTCCCGTGAGATCCCCCTCGACCAGACAGTGAAGTGCTGCACTGCTCACGGATAGATGGAAGGATGTCCGATGCCCAGCTAGGGCAAAAGCTAGCCATATCAAGCTCCCATTGGACAAATGTCAACGACATCAGCTGACTTAGAAGCAGTAAAAAGGACTAAGAATAACACGAAAACTATCAAAAATAGCGTAAATAAATAGGGAAAACATTTAACTAGACAAACCAATACAAAAAATAAACCTGACATTACATAAAATTACGAACATTACATAAAAACAAACAAAAACATGATGCCAGACGGAGCGGCGTGTATCGCCAGCGTCCCCGTAACCTAGCAACCTGTTTAGGCTACCTTTAGGAAAAATGGCACCATGTCAATTTAATAGTCAATTTAATAAGCACTGCATTAGCATTTTTCTTTCACTGAAGTTCAACTAAACTGACTGGTAAAACACCATCAATAAAATGTTCCACAAGTCCAACCATTATAAAGAATATTGAATAAATATCAACATTTTAGACATATTGATGCATTTGCGGTCATCTCTTTGAATTCCCTATGGCTAACGCAGGCTCGTGGTCATTTTCGGCAGGTCGCGTGGTTGCGAATTGCTCACAGTGCTAAAATGTGCGCTCAGAAAACAAAATATTTGCTCAGTGCTGAAAAAATTAGAGGGAACATTGGTGGAAACCATAATTAAATTAACAGACTAACGAGGATCAGGTGAGGGGCGTGGGAGAAAGTGGAGAGAAAGACAGCGAGAGAGTTCAAAGAAGAGGGAGAGGAAAAGAAAGAGGAAGAGAAAGGAAGAGGAGGGGAGATAGAGAGGAGAAGGAAGAGTAGGATATGAGTAGATTACACTGCCACAGAGAAAGGAATTAAAGCCTTAATAGTTCCTTTCACTAGTAATTGATGTGTTGTGTTCAGAGTGAGAGAGAGAGAGAGAGAGTGTGTGTGTTTGTGTGTGTGTTCAGAGTGTGTGTGTGGTGTATGTGTGTGTTCTGTGCGCATATGTGTGTGTTTGATGCAGTGCCTCCACACACCCTAATAGAGAAAGATATTTCTGCTGTTGTTCTTTGCTGCATTCAAGGCCTTGAGGACACCAAGAACACCCCCCCCCCCCTCACACACACACACACTTGTTCTCCCTCTCTCTCTCTCTCTCTGTCTCTCAAATTCAAATTCTAAAGGAGCTTTATCAGCTTGACCATAACGCTGTACAGTATTGCTAACACATTTTGGTCCAATACATCAAATGGGGAGGAGAGGAGGGGCAGACAAATAAAACAGAACATTGATATGGTACAATTATGAATTATGAACTATGGAGAACAGTGTGTGTGTGTGTATGCGTGTAGATGTACTGTAGGTGTGTGAATGTATGAGTGTATGTTCATATTTATGTGTGCATTTCACCTCAGCAGGTCCTTTCATTATGCCTCTTTCTCTCTCTCAAAACTTTATTTCTGCCTCTCCTCTTTTCTCTGTCTCTCTCTCTATTTCTGCTTCTCCTCTTTTCTCTCTCTCTCTCTGTCTCTCTCTCTATTTCTAGCTCTCCTCTTTTCTCCTCTGTTCTCCTTTTCACTATTCAGTACAGTGGGCATCGCTTTCAAATGGCCACTTCAGTCCATTACGAGGCGTGAAGCTGCGTGAAGCTTTAGTACCACTTTCAGCCACTGTGCGTCGCTCTGCCACTGTACATTGCTCTGCCTGCTGCCCCTTCTGAAAAAGCTCGATTTACCTCGATTTAGGCTACTTGGGTATGGCTTAAGGTTTGACTACACGGTGGTAACGGAAATCGAAATTTGCTGTCTACATTATTGTCAGTGTTGGGTTAACGCAACTACGCAAATCAAAACAGTGGTGTGATAATTGAGCCAGTAGAGAAATAACTGTTCAGAATTAATCTGTAGCCTTGGGTAGGCTTCTGCGACATTTTAACAGGCTACGCTATAGAGGCTTAGACAACTATGACCCACGTTTTGGTTTCGTAAATTAATTTGCCCTACTTCTTGACTGCAATGTAGTCAATTGACTGCTTGACATGTCATTTTTATTTTTCTGTACAATAAACAAATACATTGCTTTATGCCGCAGAATTACATTCATATTTGGAACTTATATAGTCCAATGCATCGTTACACTACGTTAGTGTTTCCCAAAACCATAGTAGCAACGAACGTTCGCAACAACTATCGTAAAGTTGTGTAGTTACAACTACACCTCTCGACCTGTGGTAGAATGCTAGTAGAAGCATAGTTCCATGGATCTTCATGTCAAAGACGTCACTGACGCCAGTTATTTGTTTGCAAATTAATAATTATAAATATATTTAGGTTTCTAATTGATATTTAGACTTCTAACCACCATACATCCATATTTTAAAATGCCCAAGGCAGAAAATACATAAATTAAAAGTCAATTTGCAGCCATGTGTACGTAAGTAAAAGTCACACACCTGCAGATAATAATAAGGTGGTGCGCACTTTTTGACGAGTCAGCTGAGAATATGTAGCCTTTGATTTTCATGGAGGGGGGGGGGGGGGTCCTTGTTAGTTTACGCAAACCAAGCCAAGAAGGCTGATTCTGATTTTGATAATATGATCTGCACAAAAGATAAACTTAGGTAAACAACGATGTCAATATTGTTGTCAACGTCTTAACCCAGATTCGAACTCTTGGACAGGGGACTGGTAACTGCTGTGCAACGGCGGCTGTCATCTGCCGGCCTTAACGCAATGCGCCACAGAAGTATGTGCAGGTGCTGGAAACTATCATGGTCCAAACTTACAGTACTATGTAAGTACGACAGTTTTGGGAAACAGTCGTAACTTACATGTTGGTTAGTTGAACGATGCATCCTGTTAGTAAAAAGCTAACCTCCGTAGTTGTACGTGAAACGCACCCCAGATCAGCTTGTAGGCCATTAGCAATCTGTTTATTTTATTTTATGAAGCCTACACAGTAGATCACATGCCACATGTTCAGTTTTACTCATTATTGGCCATTGAACAGTGTTGTTATTTTGTTTTAATTGCATTGTTACTGTGTGTGTACACTGAAGTGTGTTTTGTGTTGGTGTGTGTGTGTGCTGTGTGTGTGCGTGCGTGCATGTGTGTGTGCACATATGTAATCACCGATGCTGTTGATCCATGTGATTAAGTCATTGCTGCGGCAACACTAAGAGCTGCCAAAGGGTCATTGCATATTGCTGTTATTATATTCTCTTTTGATTTATCCTGCTGTTATCGAGGCCATGGCGGTTTAGTGTGTGTGTGTGTGTGTGTGTGTGTGTGTGTGTGTCAGCAGACCATCCCATCCAACACAGCCTTGTCCTTTTGTAATGATTTGCCTTGGAAAGAGGACAAACCGTAGATGGCTATTAATACAGCAGGCCAGGGCTTCAGGAAACAGTCACTGGACAGAGAGAGAGGGAGAGGGAGAGAGAGAGAGGAAAAAGAGAGAATGAGAAGGATAAGAGAGAACGTAGGCTCAGGAAGTAAGAATCAGTATGCTCTCTTGCGTTCCTTCTGTGTCTGAAACCCATGATTCCAAATCCACAATTCCAAATCTGTGATTCCAAATCCACGATTCCAAATCTGTGATTCTAAATCCATGATTCCAATATAGAAGCAGAGGCATCCATAGATTGTTGGCCTTTCTAATGTCTTACTTTCACATCATCCACTTAAACTCTCCTGCATGCTACTTTAAGGCTTTTAGGCTGTTAAATCTGTCATTGCCGACATGCACAAGTAGGTTGAGTATTTTATTCAGTGAAGTAAATACTGCTCTGCCTTATCCCTCTGCTTGTTGACATCTTCTTATCATGTATTGTATTATTTCATGACCACTAAACCTTTGATTCCATCTAATGTTGTCATCTGTTGACTCCATTCAACTGCGCTTGTGATTGAATCATGCAGTTGTAGTTCTGATGGAGGGCAGAGAAAGGCACTGATTACGTGATGAACTTCAGGTCTGATAAATGCCACTTCAAATGAAGAAGCACAGCGTGTGCTCTCCCCAACCCCACACAGCTGCTCCACACACTCCTACAGCAGTGGCAGGCAGATGCTCACACAATAGACCCTTTCAACAATAAAAACAAAAACAATGCTTGAACATTCTATTTGGTTCCCAATCTACTTCCTCTGCATAGAGAGCCGAAGTCACACCCTTCTACTTCCGCTACAAGGGACCTATCTTTCAAAAAAATATGAACGGGAGTTAATGGAGATATAACAATTATTTTTTGGTCCAGTTTGAATTGTGCCACAAATTTCACATATGATGTGTGTGAATTTAAAAGATAATTTTTCACGTTAAGAAAGTGCTGTTGTTCGATAGACTTAAAAAGTTATGTTGGTTTTATGGGAATCCGCTCAGTGGACTACATCTCTCGTCTCGAACGATAATATTAGCTGTTATGCTAGTTAACGGTTGCATCTTGCTGCCTGCTATGTCACAGTATCTTATGTACAGTCTATGGACGAATACAACTTACCTGATGTGTTTAATCCTCTGATAATTCAAGGCACAAGTCAACCGGGACCAGAAAATAATTTCTTTTTCGCCATAGACTGCCGTTCAATTTGTTTTTAAAGATAGGTCCCATGGTGGCTAACGGAAGGGGCGTGACTTCGGCTCTCTATTAAGATAACATATGGAATGTTAAAATGGAAGCCTTGTGGGGCCAACTATGATGCTGATAATGGAACTCTCTTGAAAGGGTCTATTAACGTTTTTCATGTGACGTATTCTAGGTTCTATAGCTTTGTTTACATCCACCTAGTAGGCAAGGGACAAGTTGAACCCATTGAACATCGTTGTCTGCAGCTGCCTCTCAGTAGGCTACATCTCTGTATTTCAGCAATGTCAACATTTCAGGCATCAATATAGGTGATGATGAAACGTTATCCCATTGTTCAATATTTGATAGCCTGTCACAGGAACGTTATTTCGCTAAAATCGCCCTGATTTGGTGCATTGATCTGTATCGATAGCGTTATGGGAGAACTTGCATGTAGCCTATGGTAGCCTAACTTTTTTTCTCTGTTCAAAACTCGGTTTACATGAAGACGATAGACTTTCTTAGAAGCTGTGAAATTTGGCCAGAAAGGAACATGTCTTCCCTCTGAAAGTTGACACAAAATCAAACAATATTTGATAATTTAACTTGAACTGAACAGCGACAGGTTTTGGTAGGCAGTAGACTCAGCAGACGTTAAAACGGTAGCCTACATAGCCAGCGTCAGTCAGCATCATGTAACATTAATGTTGTTAAAGTCATGAATCCTGTAACATATTATAACATATAACAGCGATGACTCATTCGAAGACGATCTGCATGGATATATAACCACCCAGAAAAACTCAGAATGTGAGTGATAAAGTTCATTAATTGTATGAAACTTTTTTTTACTAGTTCATTGCAGCATCGGCTATATTAGGCTGTTATGCTAGCTCAGCCTTTAAATATGCTGTTATTTTAGTCATGTGGACTTGATGAAACGGGTAAAGATAATTCATAAACTGCTTATTTCTTACATGACTGAAGCAGTAGCCTAGGTTCAACAGTGGTGTTTGAGGTTGCTGTGTTAAGTTCAGCTCAAAAATCAGTTTATTTTGACATACGGGAGTTAGCCTAACTGAGCTGTAGACTATAGCACATAAGCCTATTCTGTTTTCATTTATTTTGTGATTATATAATCAAATGACACTCATGATAACTTGAAATAGAAGGACAGAAGATAGGTGATTGATGTCCACAAGCACGAATTTCACGAGACAAATTAGAACAAACTGTTCCGGTAAAAATAATCTTGCCATGTTTAAAATGCTGCAATTCATTTTTGGATGACTGTAGATAGTTGTATTTTAGCCTACGTCTTCGTAGACAATAGGCTACACCATTAGGCCATCTTGAGAGTAAAAGACTTCACAGCTGCTAACGATCATCCTCCACAACCACGAGGATAGGTAGGCTAAACGATCGTTCGTCGCCTTTTTGCTTCTTATTGTAAAACCAACTGTTAGGGCCTACACAAGTGGTCGGCATCCCGGTCAATATTTGATATTAAAATTTCCATTTTGAAGCTATTTGTAACTATGTGTAGCCTATGCAACCCGACTGTTGTAGGTTTGCCTACCACTCTCTGCAGTGCCTTGCCTACCATTCTTGCCTACCACTCTAATTGTAAATAAACTAACATGACATTATGACGTGGTGCAAAACCTTAATAGGAACGATGGACACAGACTGTATAGTTCCAACTCCATTCACCGTCAAGTCAAGTCAGATTTATTTTTAAAGCGCATTTAACATGCACATAGTGCAACCCAAAGCGCTCCACAAACAAGACACATAACAACAAGACAAAAGATGCCAGATGGAGCGGCGTATAGTCGCCAGCGTACCCATGACATCAAGACATGACAAATACATTTAAAAAATAACAAATACAAAAAATGCCGGACGGAGCGGCGTAGTTGCCAGCGTACCCGTGACACCAATACATACAAGACAGACAACAAAACAAATAAACAAAAAATATATTTAAAAATGGGGAAAAGTGATGTTAAAATTAGTCCAATTTCCAAACCAGCTGAAAATGTTCAAGGGCAATGATGATCCGTGAAAACTGCGCACAGAGCTGTGTCTTCACAACCGATGCAATGCCAACAGCCATCAGCATCTACACTCTCTCAGGGTGTGTGTGTGTGTGTGTGTGGTGTGTGTGTGGGGCGTGTGTGTGTGAAGTACTGTTCCATATCAGCATGTTTATTTGGAAGAGACGATGCTTCCTATACCCAGTGGTGGAGGAAGTACTGAAACTCAGTACTTAAGTAAAAGTACAAATACACAGAGAAATATTTACTTTAGTAAAAGTAAAAGTACCACAATGACAACCCTACTTAAGTAAAAGTAAAAAGTACCTGCTTTTAAATGTACTTTAAGTATTAAAAGTAAAAGTATTTGCATACTTTATTTTTTGCATATTATTTATTCTCTTAATATCTATATTCTAAAAGGAAAAATCAGTATGGGCTGTGGCATTTTAATCTAGTTAGTTTCTAAGCTAGTTTTAGGTTATACTCGACTAGATAGTTTTAAGTTAATGCAATTGTGCTTACCATCTGTGGCCCATTACATTCTGACCTACAATTCTAGAGACTGTAATTCTGGTTATCTACTAGGGTGATCTGCTGAGTAATATCATTCAGCAAAACACGAGAGCCTGAAGTTTAACGGGGTAGACAAGGGAAACGTCGGGTGGATCGTAATGCCAATTATGCTGATTGAACAGAAAAGTTGATGAGAAAGGTGTCTTTATGATTAAGTTCAGTTTCACTTGCGCAGACGCATAGACATTGAATGAGCGCTGACGTTACGCCACAATTGTAGGCTATGCATCTTTATTTAATCACACACAATTAAGGAATATTTCCTAATCTGGAAAATGTTACGTCTTTTCCAGCCACCGGTTCATTAATAGTCTACCATTCATTTGTGCCGCAAATGATCAGACGTGTGACAGAAGCATGGGCATAGCCTGTAACTTCGCTGATCCGCGGATAGCAATCTCATCGGAGAGGAGGCCCTAACGCTGCAGATAACATACAGAGAAAGGCACAGAACACAGTTGCATGTACAGTGTAGCCATGGGTCTGGTGAATATAGCCTACCGAATGCAGATGGCTACAAGCTCACGCTTTGCCTGGTCTAGACTAGAAGCTTATGTTTCTAAGAATGCACGTAGCGCTCCAGAATCTTTGGTAGCAACCCCCCGGTAAAACAAACGTGTTTGTCAGAGAGAAAAAAAAAAAACTGATCATAAAATGTATCGTAAAAAGGAACGATGGTGTTGTAGAAATGTAGCGGAGTAAAAGTACAGATAATTGCTGTAAAATGTTACGAAGTAAAAGTCAAAAGTATGCACTATAAATTTTACTTAAGTAAAGTACAAATACGTGGAAAATTTACTTAAGTACAGTAACGAAGTATTTGTACTTCGTTACATTCCACCACTGCCTATACCCTTGAATCTGTAAACTCATGATAGATTGCTGAACTGCTTTAATCTACTGGATTATTCAGAAGATTTGATTCCTAATGTAACTTGACTTGTAAAGTGGAATCAAACAAAGTATATAAAATGTGTGTGTGTGTGTGTGGTGTGTGTGTGTTTGCTTTCTGCTTGGAGTATTTTTACATTACTGTGTCAAGGAGATAGCCCGGTTGAAACCAGACCCTTCTCAGTCATAACTGAGAGTGGGTCTGGGGAAGGTTCGTTCACAGCCCATTTCCTTTTTTAAAGTATATTTTTTGGGCTTTTTATGCCTTTAATTAGATAGGATAGTGGAGATTGACAAGAAGTGATTGGGAGAGAGAGTCGGGGTGGGATCTGGAAAGGACCACGGGGCAGGAATCGAACCCGGGTCGCCGGCGTACGGTGCAGGTGCCCCAGCCAGTCGCGCCACTGCTGGGGCCGACAGCCCATTTCCAAAGGGCGTTCCCAAACGGACGCCAATCAAAATGCCTCTGACGCAATAGGAGAGGCCAAAAACCAATCAGAGCAACGAAAGAGACAGAGTGACGGAAACACAGAATTTGCAACACTGTCTGGTTGTAGGGAGAAGCAGGAAGAATTAACCACTTTTTAATTAAACGTAGGCTAATTTACAAAGACATCGTACCACACTGAAAGCAATATTTTGTCACTAGCAATTTACATCTGCCCTCTGTCAAACACAATTGACCGTTCGCAAAACCCCGCCCATCGAACACAGATGAGCCAATGGCAGTCCAGTAGCTCCGTGCAGGCAGACATGGCCTGTCAACTTCACCTTACGGCTCCATAGAAATGTATTGGGGGCCTTGATATTTGTCCGGTTTTGTGGGATTTTATAGTGATATTGAGTTGAGTGAGTTGAAAAGGACAGTCAAATGGCATATGTGGGATTAACACAACACCGATACACAGAAAAATGCCTTTCAATCTTGATTACGTTTTTTGTAATTATGTTAAATTAGATTAAATTATCTTGTCCCAGATCTCTACTATTTTAAAGCAAAGGGTTAGCTTCTACTCCTTAGCAAACCATAACGAAACAGTGCTCCACCACATCTGTGGATTAACCCTTTCGTGCCCGTGCCGAACATTCCATTTTTGGTGCTGGATGACCTCCTCACACAAAAAACCTTATTTCTTGAGTATAATACATACCATCAATGGGATGGTAATGTTGATATAGTAATGAACAGTATTTGAAAATCCTCTCCAAATGTATATCCGGAATTTGTCAGAATTTTCATCATTTTTCTCTACAAGATAGAGAAAAATATAGAGTGTATGATATATTTAGCAAGTTGTGGGCTATTTAACAAAAAAGACTGTATTTCAAAAGTTATGATAATTTTAGTGATCAGTGTAAAAAAATGCAGGAAACGGGATTTAGAATGTTGACAGAATTCACATTCACTTTCTCACCAACAACATAAAAGTATGCATAAAAACTAATAATCAAGTCAGAAACAATGGTTTAGATTTATTTGGTCTATAAGAATAAACCATTTATTTGTATATAAGCAAATACTACAGTCAATAAGAATGACATGAAAAAAAACATCCTAGTAATACAGGAAGTAAGTATACTGTTTTCATTGAAGACCATTTCGGAAAAAGAGACATAAAATACATTTGAGTCAACAAATACAACTTCCTTATATAAATCAGTATAATATGAAAATGATATACATTTCTAAAAGCTAGGAATACAATCACCTTCACTCAAAATTCAATGTGTTCTAAACATTTGAAAGTGGATTACATACTTAGAACAAGCCTGTGGAGAATAAACACATACACACATATACACACAAACTCATACCCACACACACACACACACTTACAGAGGAGGATAGGGAAAGGTGGGGTGGGGAACCTGAAGGTTGAACACAGAAGAGCTATGACTCATTACTAAACGCATCCCCTTTTGCAGAATGCCAAATCTGACAGCAATTTGTTTATCAATAAAACAAATTTGCCTACCGTTACACTCCAGCGCCATACAAGCTACTTTAGTTTTATTATGTACGTTTTTTATAACAAGCTCCTGCTGTACAGGAATATGTACTTGATGGAAAGACGACAGAGTAGTAGTTGGAGCAGCTGAAGGTGAGGCTGAAATTTCAACGGAAATGCCTGCCGGCTGACCTAGGTTCAACACCAGATTCTGCATTGCATTGTCAAACTTGAATTAACAAGAAGCTACTGACAACGGCAATGTCAATGGAGAAAAAGTGCTTTCTGGTATTCTGCGTTTTTTGGAGTACACAATATGTATTTATCATTTGGTCAACGTCCCCTGATCCCTGCCAAGACTTGGTTCCCCAGTAGCAATGGATATTAGGGAGGGAAGTGAACCCCATGTAAATGATCAATCCCAGAAACCTGTGAAACTCTTCTGAGGTCTTTGTCCCATGCCCCTGCACTGTTTGCACTGTCTATTAATGTAAAAAATAAAATCACAAAACTACAGATTTGTGCTTGTATGCACACAAAAGAAGAGGTAGCCTAAACTATTGAAGCATCCTCAGAATATACTCGAAATATTTCTAAGTATGAAAAGTCATTTTATTACACATGGGTTTAGCTACCCTAAATCTGATTGCCTGGCTGGCATCAAGATAAAGACAGATTACATTTCACCTACTAACAAACTGCTGAAATGCAATAATGACATTTCTGACAGAATATGTGATTTCACATCATGTTTTCTATAACTACATATTGAGAGGAGTTGTGCTTCATCTATTTCAAGTCATGCCATCTTAGAAAATGTTGAGACAAGCACGTCTGATGTTTGTCATTTAGAAGTTAGCAAGCTAAAATAGTTCACACTACAGACTGCACTACACGAAGAAACAACCCGAAGAAAAGGCAATAAGTTAATTACATTTCTGACAGAATATGTGATTTCACATCATATTTTTTACAACTACATATTGGAGAGTAAAAATATTGCTCAACTTATTTCATGTCAGAACGTAACGCAACTTGAAACGCGGCGCCCATTGATTTATTAAGCTTTGGTTTGCTATACTGTCTTGCCAATATAATGCTTACCTAACAAGCAAATTTGTACTAGAAAACAAACTTACCTACAGGTTATATACTAACAGGTTTTTAAATGAAACTGTCAAATGAAAATAACTGACATCAAAAGCAAACGAGAATATTGCAAGCAGTTCAGAATTATACAGCTAGCTAAAGTTACGTGACGATGCACTAGCCCCCCGCTAAGCCATAATGTTGACACTGATGAGAAAGCATATTACTGTCAAATAACATGATTTAAGGACTTCAAATTAAGATAAACCATAACTAGAACTGGTAAAAACAATATTACCTCAGTTTATCCAGCTGTGTGGTTTCCAGTTGAGGTAAACTCCAACTTAAGTGCAGGTGGCATCCGGCTGTCCACGTCAAAATCACCGAAAATATTTTTTCAAGACTCATCTTCAAGTATCCAAAACATTTCGCGCCATAAACCCCTTAACCAATCATATCAAATTGAAGCTTATGTTGTCAGCATTACGGGGAAAAGTTCAGAAATAAAATCAGTCATTGGACAGCTGAGATATTAGTAACGATTGGTCATCGTTACTTTTGTAACGAAATTAGAACGGTTGAGCTCGTAAGGGTTAAGCCCTGTCACTTGGAGGAGACTTGTAGATAACTAACGTTAGCATAGTTAGCTAACTGCTGCTAATAACGTGCTAGCTTCGTCACGTCAGAGAAGCATGGGGCTGTGCCACTGATCTTTTTAGATCAGTGGGCTGTGCACAGTAGTGTAACATTTATTCACCATATAATAATAAAGTTGAAGTGGCTCTGCAATGTAGGCTATGTTTCCGGTTTTTGGCAGCACCATGTTCCTTACATGACATGTCCCAGTGTCCTTGTAACATGCATGCAAGTCTATCTACCACAGCTAATATTAATATCAGTGAATCACACTCGCCTCCCGTTTAAGTTTGTCACCCAACAAAGCTAGATATGAGTTTTTATACATGTGTCTCCATGTCATATTGCAGTCCTTCAACGGATTGTAAATGATTGTAAATCTAAAAGAGCCTCTTGTGCTGTAACTTTTACAGTCTTAACAGCTACTGTACCATTGAATTTCTACAACTCCATTCTGAGTTTGACGGGCGTAGTAACAATAACTAGGGGGCGTGGCTTTTGCGAACGGTCAATTGCATTTTCAGCTCTGAACAAAACCGTTCACGTTCAAACGAGCATTTTGTTTCATTCGTCCTTTCTGGCTGTCCGGGTCATAAAGCAGGCATGGGGGAAGAGAGACTGAAACGTTCAAAGCAATTATGCCGGAATTGTTTCAAGGCAAACTCTAAAGTGTAGCATTCGAGTAATGCTCGCATAGCACACCAATTCAAAAGTAGCCTATGTGTTTTCTGTCGGCTACGTGTCCAGCTACTGTAGGCCTATAAATGAACAGAATATCAAACCGTTTTCAGTAGCGTACCACTGTTGCAGACATCACATAGGTATCCCTTACATGTTTGTACAATGTTGCATATTCCAACATAAGGAAGCAGCTGTCTTAAACCAACGTTGCTTATGTTGCATATTCCAACTCAAGCAACTCCCTGTCTTAAACCAACGTGATAGCAGCTTCGGCAGCGGCAGCAGCCATCGTTGATGTTTTTTTTTTTTTTAAAAACCCCGGCTTCTTCAACATAGTGCTCTATCGTCATCGTGTAAAGCCCACCTCAAGGGCTCTGATTGGTGCCTAGATCTAGGAAAATTGTAAATGGACTAGAATGGGTTCTTGGCCAGACGGACTTTCAGAGCGAATCTCGAATTTGCCGGAAGTACGTCTGGGTTTTTCCCAGGCTATCAAGGAGATGCAACTCAACATTGTCCCTGATAGACAGTGAAGTAGTCCTTTATAATGAAACATATGCACACACACGCACACCACACACACACACACACACACACACACACACACACGCATACAGTACACACACACACACACACACACATATATAGTGCCTAAGTGCTGGTGGCAGGATTACTTCACCACGAGACTCAGATACAGATGTCACATACTGTCACACATTGTCACTCACACATACATACACACACACACATACACACACACACACACACATACACACACACACATACACACACACACATACACCACACACACACACACACACACACACACACACACAAATACACACACACACACGCACATACACACACACACACACACACACACAAATACACACACACACACGCACATACACACACACACACACACACACACACACGCTTGGATTGGTGATTAGTAAAGCCATCAGATGCAGCCAGCAGGCTGATAGAAATATTTGCATGTGACATTTGCTGCCTTTGCTTCTGTCTGTGTGTGTGTGTGTGTGTGTTTGTGTGTATGTGAGTGTGTGTGTGTGTGTGTGTGTCCTAGAGATCAGAACAATGCCATTTAATGAGGGGGAAATGCCACCCAGCAGATACAACACACACATGCAAGCAGACACTAACACACACATACAAACACGCGTGTGTGTGAACAGGTGACAGGGCAAATACATAGAATGTAGTGTGTGTGTGTGTGTGTGTGTGTGTTTCTGCATGTCTGAGTTGTGTTGTGATTGAGTGTGTTTGTGTGTGTGTGTGTGAGTAGATCTTGATATGCTACTCACAGTCATGACAGCTAAGAGCTTCAAAGCAGCTGGGTCAATACCGCAGGACAGATGCCATTTTCACCCAGATGCTCACACACACACACACACACACACACCCTGAGAGGCGTTAATGATGCCCAGGGATGCTTATCAGTGTGAGATCGATGAGTGTGACAGCGGGGTGGGACGTCGGCCCAAAGTGGAATTGATTGGTCGTCTGTCAGGCCTCTCATTACACTGTGTGTGTGTGTATTTTAGTGTGAGTGTGTGTGTGTGTGTGTGTATGCATGTGCGTGTATCTTGTATGGGTTTGGATGTGTCTGTGTGGTGTGTTTGTGTGTGTGTGTTTCTGCTTACCTACTGTCAGCAGTCTTGGTTGAAGGCCTTCTAAGTGGCTTGAGAGAATTAAGTGATCGCTGAAATTGACTTCTATCAGATTGTGTATGAACAGTAAACTCCTCTCTATTAGTGGACAATGTGTGTATTAGATTGTGTGTGTGTGTGTGTGTGTGTGTGTGTGTGTGTGTGTTTGATTAGGTTGGTGTGTATCTGGCAGGAGTGTTCTTCACTTAAATGATGATTGGTTGGAATCAACATCTCCCCTCCATAAAGAGCAGCTGTTATTCTCAGCTCGGCCATATGGACACACACTGTTGCTCAATATGGGAGACCAGGGCAACACACATCACACACACACACACACACACATACACACACACACAACAAAATCATTAACAGCTATGTTGAAGAAATATATTTTAGTATCGCTCATTGTTTTGGCAAATAACCAAATAAACATATTATTGAAAAACAAAAGTGAAACCTTACACTCAAGGAGCAAAACATCAGCCCAGATTTGTACAACTATAAGCACGTTGCCAGCCTCAAACTTTTTGCAAAGCACTACACACTAAACACTGGGCAACAGCTGGGCCCTTGGCAACAACAGAAACTGAAGGCAATGTAGCACTGAGAGGAGGAGGAAGAGTGATGATGAGAGGGGAAGCCTGTAGAGGAAGAGGAGGAGGAGGAGGAAGAGTGATGATGAGAGGGGAAGCCTGTAGAGGAAGAGGAGGAGGAAGAGTGATGATGAGAGGGGAAGCCTGTAGAGGAAAAGGAGGAGGAAGAGTGATGATGAGAGGGGAAGCCGGTAGAGGAAGAGGGTGAGGAAGAGGATGGGGAAGAGTGGTGGTGAGAGGAGAAGCCTGTAGAGGAAGAGGAGGAGGAAGAGTGGTGGTGAGAGGGGAAGCCTGGACAAGCACCAAATTTATGTTTCAGATGAGATTTGAGCAACATTGGTTGTAAAGATTGGTTTATTGTCTTGAACTGATTCAAACATAATCATATGATGGATATGTTTGTGATAAGACAAAAAATAGAGTTTTGAGAGTAAAGAAATAGTTTTGACTGAAGTCTTTCATTTTGCAAAAGATCTAAGGGATTCTGCTATTTGGGTGTGATGTTAGTATCTGTTGTGTGTAATTATGTGTACTGTTTTCAAAATTGTGCTTAGGCAATTGAAATAAAAACTGTAAGAATGTCAGGGGACTGTACATTATAACTTAAAAAGGATTCTCCATTACACAGGAAGTAGAACAAGCTAACAAGCTCATCCATCCCCACACAGACAGTCAACGAGTATTGTACTACTGTGGAGCAAGCTAACACCAGATTTACAACAACAGAACAAGCAAATGCATGGCCCTATTGATTTAGTACAGCACGAGAGTCAGCACTCACACACACATACACACACACACACATACACACACACACACACACGCGCACACACACACACACACACACACACACACACATACACACACATACATACATACATACACACACACACACACATACACATGGCTGCATTGATTTAGAACAGCATGAGACTCAGCAGTAGAGTCACCGCCATACTATGGAATGTCATGTACTGTATTTGCTATATGTATGCATGCCATGCATTATATATGAACACACACACACACACACACACACACACACACACACACACAGTATATGAACACTTAATTCATGATGTGACAAGATAAAAACTGTGTTGAACAGACAGAGACTGGAGCAGAGAATTGTGTGTGTGTGTGTGTGTGTGTGTCTGTGTGTCAGCATGTGTGTGCGGAGGGAGGGGGGTGGTGATGTTTGTCCTAGTAGTCATGTGTGGGTATTGCTTCATAAATAAACTCCTGTCACACACACACACACACACACACACACACACATGCCCGCATGCATATACACAACACACACACAATCACATAATCAAAGTTTTGCTTCCAGACATGAAAGATTCATTTGTAAATCTGCAGTGTTGACTTTGACCGGCTTCTCCTGAGGGCACTCACAGTAGGAGGAGAGCAAGATTGTGGAATACAAAAGATAAACACTCACACACACACACACACACACACACACACACACACACACACACACACACACACATAAATACATACATACACACACACACGCACACACACATACACACATAAATACATATATACACACACAAACAAACACACACGTACACACATAAACACATACATACGCACACATACGCACACAGACACACACACACACACAAACACACACGTACACACATAAACACACACAGACACACACACACACACACACACACAAATACACATGCACAAACACACACGTACACACATAAACACACACACATACACACAGAGACACACACACACACATACACACGCACAAACACACACATACACACATAAACACACACACATACACACAGAGACACACACACACACACACACACACACATACACACGCACATACACACATAAACACACACAGATCCGGAAAGAGACTGAGATGAAGACAAAAAAGGGAATGAGTGGAGATAGAAAGAATGAGAGAGAAGACAAAACAAGAGAGAATGAAAGGCTGTAGGAACATAAAAGAGAGAGAGAGAGAGAAAGAGAATGAAAGGGGCAGGCATAGGCTCTCCCTCTCTCTCTCCCTCCCTCTTTCTCTCTCTCCCTCTCTCTCCCTCTCTCTCTCTCCCCCTCTCTCTCTGTCTCTCTCAACAGTCCGGAAACCTCTCGTCTGTGTTACATCAGCGTTCCGGTTTAGCACCTGTCCTCCTTGTGCCCACACAGCACCATATAATAGGGCCGTCCACCCTAGAGACCCACCATAGGGCCGTCCACCCTAGAGACCCACCATAGGGCCGGTTCTGAATGAGGTGCTGCCCGGTTCTGAATGAGGTGCTGTCCACCTTAGAGACCCACGATAGGCCTGGCTCTGAGAAAGGGCGAGGAGAGAGAGAGGGAGAGGGTAAGGAGAGAGAGAAAACAACTTAAGGAGAGGGAGAGAGATGGGTGAGCAAGTGATAGGTGAGAGTGTGTGTGTGTGTGTGTGTGTGAACCATTAGAGTCAGTTTATGGATCACAAGGGGAAAAGCTAACATCTCACGGTCTGAACACTAGACTGTCAGAAGACAAAGTCCTATAATGAAGACCGGTGGACCAAACAACAACAAAGCTCTGTGTGTGTGTGTGTGTGTGTGTGTGTGTGTGTGTGTATGTATATGTATGTGTTTATGTGTGTATGTCTTTGTTTGTGTGTGTGTATGTAAGTGTTTGTGTGTGTGTGTGGGTGGTGGGTGTGTGTTTGTGTACGGCTCCGTCCATTATTGGCAAGTTTAAGTATCATAGGAAATATTTCTATGTGAGAACAGCCACTGCAACCATGTGCATACATGGAGTACTTGCATACAAGGCAAGTACTCCTGTTAACAGAAAGGGGATTGAGTGTGTGTGTGTGTGTGTGTGTGTGTGTCTGTGTGTGTCTGTGTGTGTGTGTTGGGAGTGCACTGAAAGCTGTTAACAGGATGGTAGCACACACACACACACACCTCTAAACACACTTGGGTATACTTACTCTTCAACATTTGCTCATGAACACTGACGACATCAATGCTATGTCATAAACACATATTGTTGCCACTTTCTCATAAACGTATACACCAATCATTTAAAACACTTACACACACACACACTCAACACTCTCTCATATACTCACACTTCAGCTCTCTCCAATTATCACACACCTTGTCACTGCTCTTACATAAACACACACTGTGTTGATAATCTCTCATAAAACATACACAAATAGCAAATAATTTAAAATACACACACACACACACACTTAACACTCTCTCTGATTATCACATTTTTTGGCCTTTTTATGCCTTTAATTAGATGGGATAGTGGAGAGTGACAGGAAGTGATTGGGAGAGAGAGTCGGGGTGGGATCCGGAAAGGACCACGGGGCGGGAATCAAACCCGGGTCGCCAGCGTACGGTGCAGGTGCCCCAGCCAGTTGCGTCACGGCTGGGGCCAAACACACACATTCTTGATAATCTCTCAAAACCACAATACTCTCAAACACACACACACACACACACTCGTTCATATACTTAAACTTTCACGGCTGGGCGCTTTCACACCTGGCTCGTTGATTCCGAAAGAGGAGCATTTCTCCCGGTTTGATTGGGTATATTAAAAGCCTGTTCTCTGTTTCTGTGTGTGTGTGTGTGTGTGTGCAGTGCATGTGAAAGCGGGGACATGTGAGGTGATTGCCGCCCACCGCTGCTGTAACAAGAACAAGATCGAGGAGCGATCGCAGACCGTCAAGTGCTCCTGTTTCCCTGGGCAGGTTGCCGGGACGACGAGAGCCGCGCCCTCATGCGTGGACGGTAAGGTTCTAGAGCGCCTCTGGCTCTGTGAAGTTCTACGTCAAGACTTGTTCTGTAAGGTTCTATGTCCAGTTTTGAAATGTTATATGTCAGGTCTTCAGTTATGTAAACATTAATGTCACCTCTTGTTTTTAACATTCTGTGTCAGATTTGGTTCTGAAGGTTCTTTGTCAAATCTGGCTCTATATCCGTTCCGGATATATTCTACTGACAGTCCCTTTGGTTCTTTCCATTCTAGTAGAAAGTTACATAATAAGATCGCGAGCCCCTGATCTGCAGGCAGATAGAGATTTAGATATAAGCCCAACCAAGTGCCAATGTCTGAGTGTTCATATTCGCCTCAGGTAGCTCTTATTGGAATTATTCTAATTATGAATTAATCATTATCATTATAACAAATTATTCTCTTCTAAGAGGTGTGTGAATAGGATAAGTTATCTAATGAGGTCTCGTGACAGTGAAATTATGGAGTTTTGGGCTCACACACAGCTGCACTTAGAAAATAATTTACTACCTGTGAGCGAGGATCAAAGTGATATTTTTAATAGATAGACCATTTAAACTGAAATATAACTACCATATCACCTATTGCACATTTCATATTAACTACTTTGGAAATCCAAAGCATCTAGTGATATGGGTCTGTAGATGTCCATATTGGTGATTTGGGTCTGTAGATGGCCTTACTGGTAATATTGGTCTTTAGATGGCAGGTGCTTATTTTTAGACTGCAGGTGTTTAATGTTCGCATCGCATCAGTTAGACAATAGCATCAGAATGGTGATGTTCATTGTGAGGTGTTTAATGTTAGCATCACATCAGTTAGACGTTAGCATCTGAGTGATGCTCATTATGAGGTGTTTAATGTTGGCGTCGCATCAGTTAGACGATAGCATCAGAATGGTGATGTTCATTATGAGGTGTTTAATGTTGGCATCGGATCAGTTAGACGATAGCATCTGAGTGATGCTCATTATGAGGTGTTTAATGTTAGACGATAGCATCTCATCATGGCATCAGAGAGATGCTGATTGTGAATGAGTTAGAGAAGGGTGCTTTAAGACTCTCCCAGAGGAAAGAGATAAAGAGAGACTGAGTGAGATGAAAGAGACAAGGATGAGGACACAAGAGGTACGGTGATGACTGTGTGTGTGTGTGTGTGTTGTTGGTAGAGCGCAGGCTAGAACTATTCATTTAGTAGTGTGTCCGTGGCAGCCTTGTGACAGGCAGATCGATTTTTATCTGATGTTCTTTACTGTAAGAGCAGAGAGTGCCCTCTCCTCTCCTCTCCTCTCCTCTTCTCCTCTCCTCTCCTGACACACAAACGCACTGACATACACACACATACACATTCTCACATACACATACAATCTGATAGGCACACACACACACATACACACACACACACATACACACACACACATTTACAAGCACACACCGACACACACTGATAGGTATGCACACAGTCACAAACCAACAAACGGGGTACACGAAAGCTATCTGACAGACATGCACACACACACACACACACACACACACACACACACACACAGAAAGAGAGACACACTGATACACAGCACTCTAAAGAGGAACAGTATCGCTCTGTTCTCTGTCCTCATCCCTCTCTTTCTCATTTCAGTCTCAGCCCTCTCCTCCTCTTGCGTGTGTGTGTGTGTGTGTGTGTATGTGTGTGTGTGTGTGTGTGTGTGTGTACTCATCTCTATCCTCCTCCCCTAGCGTCCATCGTGGCCCAGAAGTGGTGGTGTCAGATGCAGCCATGTGTGGACGGTGAGGAGTGTAAGGTCTTGCCCGATCTCACCGGCTGGAGCTGCAGCACCGGCAACAAGGTCAAAACCACCAAGGTCAGTGCACAGGTCAAAGGTCAAATCTCAGAGACGAACAACAGTTCAAAGTTCAAGTGTAGTCACACAAGTGAAATTCAAATGCTGCTATTCTTGATTGTTTTAATAAGGGTCATTACAGATCAACAGGCCAGACAGCTAAAAGACTGTGTTAAGACATTTCCTGTGAGAAAATCATTACAGATCAAAAGGTCAGACAAAAGTTTGTATGTGTGTGTGTGTGTGTGTGTGTGTAGAAGAGAGTATCTAGTGGGCTCAGTGAAGCTCTTCTAGATCCCTACTGAAGAGTAAACAAAACATTCCCACATACACCCACACACACACACACACACACACACACACACACACACAAACACACACACACACACACACAAACACACACACACACACACACACACACACACACACACACACAGATAACCAGTGCATTGAAAAAGACATGACAAATGAAAGTGAGCAATAAAGCACAGCAGAGAAATGATACATAATTACAGTAAACCTTTTTATTAATGGTTGTGTAGTCGCTGCTTGTGTCCAGAATGCACAGGTCTGATGTGACATGGACATCATGGTGTAGTTATCACCTGCTGGAGCTCTGCTAGTGTAGTGGTGCTAAAACTAGCACCTGCTGAAGCTCTTCTGGTGTAGCGGTGCTAAAGTTAGTGCCCTCTGGAGCTCTGCTATTGTGGTGGTGCTACAGTTAGCGCCTGCTGGAACTCTGCTAGTGTAGTGGTGCTAAAGTTACCGCCCTCTGGAGCACTACTACACTGCATCTCATATGGCATACTTCTGTACTTAATTTGAGTGCATGAGTGCATTACACTTAAAATTTCGACCACACGAAGTGCACTGCAAGTCACCGGATGGTGCAGTCATATCGGTCAAAAATTTGAGTGTGGAACTTTTCAACTGATGCCATCTTGGCTACATAGCGGAAGGGGAGGGAGCATTTTCAAACTCGTGGTAAGTTGAGGAAGCTGTTCACGTGTTGACACAGTACAACCATGTCACTGTCAAATAGAGATCTAAAGTTATATTTTTTGTTGCAATCGTAATTTATGTTAAATACCTCTTCTTCCCGCACTATGTGAGTGAGTAGAC
>NC_055963.1:36658537-36663537 GCF_018492685.1 Alosa sapidissima | reverse complement strand
TGATTTGCTGTGTGTGTGTGTGTGTATGTGCGTGTGTGCCTCTTTGCATGTGTGTGTGTTAGAGTGTGCAGTATTACAATGATCACTTGTATTTCTGTGACATTATCATCTGAGTGTCATTCGGTGCGTTTGATCGATCAGCGTCTCAGGGGGAGGGGACCAGCCTAATTGAAATCGACAACAAGGAGGGGATGCATTAGAGAGATGACAGGGTAGTGATGGTGTTTGTGTGTGTGTGTGTGTTTAGTGACAGTGTGCACTTTCTGACTTTTAGAGATCAAATCCCCTCTCTCTATAAAAAGAGACTTTTGACTTTTAAGGCTCCTTTATTGACAGTCAAAAAGGAAACCAGGTAACATTAAAACCAACCCATAATAAACCCTCCCTCCACCCCCCACCCCACCCTGCCAAAAAAAACACACACAAAAAAACAGTAACCCAAAATAACAACAAAAAATACAAAAAAATAACCCACAAATTATGCGAAAGAAAAAGAAAAGAAAAACAAAAAACAATCAACCAGACAGACAGACCAATCAGCTATCAGCCTACCCATCATACGGCTCAAAACTTAAACAGTAATTCCCCTCCTTCATCCAGTGCACAAATACAACCCTCAACCCCCCATGTTCCATTGAAAGACTCAAGATCACCAATTAACTGATAATACTGTACTTGTGCTCAATCCTCAGCCTTGTGGCCAAGGATAGTTTTAACAAAGGCACCCTTTCCCCTGTCCCCTCCACCCTGTTCCTCCGGGACAGCCACACAGCCATCTTAGGCCTAGTCCACACGTACCAAACCAATCTTTTTTTCCTCCGTCTTCCCTGGAACCGTATCAAGAATATTTGCGTCCAAACGGATCCATCCCAACACGACTCAACACGTTACTTCATACCACAGGCCTATAGGTGGCACTGTTTCTTTACAGACATTGACCAAAACTAGCGCTTTACAAACAGACAGAATAGGCTACGACGAAATGGCTAGTGCAAGGAAACCAGAATTGTTTGTGTGGACTGATGGTGAACTGTCAACTGTAGTCAACTGTAAAACTAATAAACTTTATTTTACGGTTTGTGAAGGGTGCAGTCCCGTCCTTAATTTGGCTAACGCAGGTAGGCCTACTAATCACCTTTACTTTCTTTGGTTGTAGGATAGTCCGTGATTCACATTAGTTTTGGCCATCACCGCAATTAGGCTACTAAACACAAGGCTTACCCAAGTTCTAGGCTATTCTGTCGCCACATTTATAATATTGCTATAAAACCTTCGTTAGTAACAGTCAATACTTTTGCCTGCATCAAATCGTGCATTCACATTCAGTGTGCTACCATTGGCTTAACGTGAGTTCTAAGCGTCTTTGTATGCTTATATCTGATTTCACTCGACTGTGAATGCATGTATATATGTTGTAAGACATGTAAAATAAATGAATGCCATTGGCACTACGCACAAATTAATGTAGCCTAAACTTACACCGCACTTTCCTAATAACTTAAGTTCTCTCACGTCACTGACAGTAGCTAGAATGCATAAAAGAACACAGGGAAAAACAGTGTTCAGTCCACCAAGTCATAAGCTATCGGCACTGTGCAGCACCAGTTGTGATATTTATCTTACGGAGTGTAATCGTAGGTAATGTCATGTATGAAAACTAGTATTGTTAGGCAATACTATAAGTGCAACTCCAGGGCAGCTGAGGTGTGGCGATGACATCATCGATACACAAGCAGGATGTGCGGTTTCGCTGTCTAAATGAATTCAAATGGGCTACGGTTTCAGATTTTTCCACTCTAGGACCAGGTTTCAAGAAAGTACGGTTTCAAGCAGTGCGTTTACAGGATTCGTTTAGACGCTCGGCCAAGACGAAGCAAAACCTCTGCGTTTAACCTAAAAAGCGTCTCCGTGTGGACAGGCCCTTAGCCTGTCCAAAAAGAACATTCAGAAAGAAGAGAGAGAGAGAGAGAGAGAGAGAGAGAGAGAGAATGTGTGTGTGTGTGTGTGTGTGTGTGTGTGTGTGTTAGGTCAAATCCCTCTGGTTGACACATATAGATTATGTGTGGATGTGCTGGGATTCTTTTCAGTGTGTGTGTGTGTATGTGTGTGTGTGTGTGTGTGTGTGTGTGTGTGTGTGTGTGTGTGTCTGTGTGTGTGTGTGGATTACTGGATGTGCTATGCTGCACAAGCGTAGCTGGTGGCCATGCCTGCTCTCCTCCTACAGGGCCGTGTGTAAACCACTCCATCCCTCTTTTTGCACCTCCATCTATTCCTCCATTAACTTCCTCATATATCCCTCCATCATTTTATACCTCCATCGATCCTATTTCTCCCTCTCTCTCTCTGGTTCTCCCTTCTGATGTCCATTTCAAGCCCTTTCTACTTCTTTCATCCCTCTCTCTGACTCACTCTATATCCCTTCTTTTCTACTTCCTCTCTTTTTTGTTGTCTCTACATATATCTCTCTTCTTCTGTCCTCTCTCTATTCCTTTTCTTCCCCCCTCTCTCTCTCCCTCTCACTGTTTTCCTCTTCTGTCTGTCTCTTCTTTGCTCTCTCTTTCTCTCTCCTCTCTCTCCCTCTCACTGTCTTCCTCTCCTCTCTCCCTCTCTCTCTCTCTTTTATCTCTCCCCCCCTCTTGCGTGACTTAGCCTCCTGTGCCACTGCCTCTTCCTCCAACACCATAGAAACCGAGTGGTTCTGGGATGGATCAGGGATCTTAAAGCAGCAGAGCAAAGAGGGAGAGGAAGAGGAAGAGGGGGGGGAAGATGAAGAGGGGGAGGAAGAGGATGATGAAGATGAGGTAGGGGGAGGAAGAGGAGGAGGAAGAGGGGGAGGAAGAGGAGGATGAAGAGTAGGATAAAGAGGGGGGTAGGGGGAGGAAGAGGAGGATGAAGAGGGGGGTAGGGGAGGAAGAGGAGGATGAAGAGTAGGATAAAGAGGGGGGTAGGGGGAGGAAGAGGAGGATGAAGAGGGGGGTAGGGGAGGAAGAGGATGATGAAGAGTAGGATAAAGAGGGGGGTAGGGGGAGGAAGAGGAGGATGAAGAAGGGGTAGGAGAAGAGGGGGAGAAGGAGAGAGAGAGTGTGTGTGTGTGTGTGGTGTGTATGTGTGTGTGTGTGTGAGTGTGTGTGTGTGTGTGTGTGTGTGGTGTGTATGTGTGTGTGTGTGTGAGTGAGTGTGTGTGTGTGTCCACCTTCAGAAGCAGAGCCCACTGATCTTGTGATCTGACTGCAGCATCGGCACCGTTAGTGTTTGCACTTTAATTAAAGATTCCTCTCTCTGTGCGGTGTGTGTGTGTACATTGGAGAGACACGCGTTGGCACTGTGCCAGCTGCTGAGTGTTTGCCATCTCGGTCTGCCCACGGTAGCACCTGCCTGCTCCGCCTCACACTGGCACCTGAGAATGACTCCAGACAGTGGGCACCATGCCAGTCTGTGTGTGTGTGTGTGTGTGTGTGTGTGTGTGTGTGTGTGTGTGTGTGTGTGTGTGTGTGTGTGTGTCGATGTTATCTGGGACACCTGCATGTTGCTCTGTGCCAGTGTGTGAGTGAATTAGGCAAACCTGTGTGTGTGTGTGTGTGTGTGTGTGTGTGTGTCTGTGTGTGTGTGAGCTGGCATACACCCCCTGCATGCCAGCTCATATCAGCTCCGAGGATGCAGCTGTTCCTTCCTGTCTGACAGTGGAAGCCACATAGTATAGATATCCCACACACTGAAGGAATGACACTGGCCCCCACACACTGACATTGGCCCCCCCACATCCCACACACTGACATTAGCCCCCCCCCCCCACATCCCACACACTGATTGATTGACTGATTGATTGATTGATTGATTCTTCTTTGACTGGGTGCGGCTGGGTGTGAGCTGGTGAGGAGTGCTTCAGAATGAGCTTAGCTGTCTCTCTTACCTTTAACACCCTTTACAGCAGATACACTGAAATAACAACACACCTCCCCACCCACCAACGGCCTCACAAGAGACTGATGAGTCCAGATCAATATCATCAGATCAATACACCAGTCAATACAAAGAAAACACATGAATTACAAACACTTCACCATTGTTTCCTTGTTATAATGGTTGTCATGGTTAAGGTGTATGATGGCATGGTGCCATGTATTATGATAGTTTATGTTGTAACGTGAAGTGTAGTTAATAACTTTATTTCACATGCTCATAACTGTAATGTGCCATTATGTATAATGTGTGATATCAGGATGGTGCGGAGCCCATGCTTACTGCCCACCTCTCCTCCATCCCTACAGGTGACCCGATAGTCCACTGGCAGCCCCGACCCCACGCCCCCACGCCACGCCTCCCAGAGCATTCACCAGGAACACTGGAACCAGACCATACCTGAGCAACCGGACCACTGGGCTACACCTGGACTACAGGACTACACCTGGACAACAGGACTACATCTGGACTACAGGACTACACCTGGACAACAGGACTACACCTGGACAACAGGACTACACCTGGTCAACAGGACCTAAACAAGCGACAGGACTAGGAGGGCAAACCCGTTCCTGTGCTACACGAGGGCTCGTGGGTTGCATGTGGCCAGCAGGGCTGACCATGATATCAAGGGAAACATAACAGAGAGGATTACGGCTAGTCCAGAGGTCTGAAATCTACCTGGACACTGTAGATTTGACCTGCCTGGGCTTTGCATTATAACACTGGAACTTGAAGGGTCAGCTGATGCGATGAGGCTAGGCAGCAGGACCACCCCTGGTGTGGGGGTCAGATCCTGGAGCTCAGGACTGGACTCAGACCCTGGAGACTCCCTGGAGGACTTAGAGCCCTGAACCAGAACCCAATTTAGCCACTCGGAGCCCCACCGGCTGCTGGCTCTATCTCTCTGTCCACCTCTGAGACCGGCTATCTCTGGATCAGAGTCAGTCGGACGGACTGCAGAGTGCGGTCCAGAAGCAGCTGGGTATTGGTGGGTGGCTACGTATCTTAGGAGATGGAGACAGGGATGAGAGATGTTA
>NC_055963.1:36646037-36653537 GCF_018492685.1 Alosa sapidissima | reverse complement strand
GTGCCCTGTATCCAAACACACATGCACGCACACATACACACACATATAGACACTTGTGGTAATTGGGTGTATGTGCCTGTGTGTGTAAATGATGTTTTATAAACAAAGTTCGGGTGGAGCCTTCGGGATGATTGACAGCAATTAACTCACCCACTGCCGCCGCAGGGTAGGCCTATTTAAGCCGACCTCCTTTTCCATACGTCACACGCTCCGACGTTCGCGAAATCATCCCCCCTCCTCCCCCTACTCCTCCATTTCACCAATTGCCCTGTTACTCATCCTCCTTACACAGGGGGGTGCAAGCGGTCATCGCTCTATCGCGATGTCCGCTCCAGGCACTCCAGGACCACGGACAGCTACCTTGCCAAACACGCACTTCTCCCATACATTCTAGTCTAGCTGAAGCAATCATATAGAAGGGCGAACTAGTGAATTAAGCATTAAGCCAGAAAGAGTGTGTGTGTGTGTGTGTGTTGAGAGAAAGTGGAATAGAGCATTGTCCAATAGTGTGTGTATAGGTCAGATGGAGAGAGTGCAGAAGGTATGTGTATGTCAGTCACACACATACACCAACACACACACACATACTGTATATATATATATATATATATATATATATATATATATATATATATGATGCCAAACTGTATGAATATCTTTGCTGATAAGGTGTGTGTGTGTGTGTGTGTGTGTGTGTGTGTGTGTGTGTGTGTGTGTGTGTGTGTGTGTGTGATACATCTTCTGTGCTTTCTTTTCTGAACACAATTTTTAATATACACACAGGAAAAACTGTGTCACCTCCATTACAATCTGTGAAAACATCTGTGTGTGTGTGCGCTTGTTTCTGTGTGTGTGTGTGTGTGTGTGTGTGTGTGTGTGTTTGAGTGTGCACTGGCTCTAGTTTTGTCGGTGCTTGTCAGGCCTGTGAAAGATACACACTCTTTTTAAACACACACATACACACACACACACATGCACACATACATTTCACACACCACCACCAAAACACACTCATACCCTCCACACATCCACACAGAAAAATATGCATACAAAAAAATATGTTTGCATATACTTCACACACCCACATACACACCCCGCACACTCCAGTTATATCACAGACTAACTCTCCCTCACACACACACACACTCTAATACACACCCAAACATACACTAACTTTCTTAATATCACATTTACTATAAAAACGTACGTACACACACACACACACACACACACACACATTCTCTTACATCATGACACACTCAGTCACACACTCTAACTGAAATATCATGTTCTGGGAGTACTTTCCTGTCAAGTCAGTTATGTAGGTACAGCTAGCAGAGCATGAGAAGAGTGATTTAACTAGACTGTGTGTGGGGGGGCTTGTGTGTGTGTGTGTGTGTGTGTGTCTGTGCGCACGCGCGTGTGTGTGTGTGTGTGTGCGTGCGTGCGTGCGTGTGTGTGTGTGCGTGCGTGCATGTGTGCCCCTGTCTCTCCTGACTGCAGTAATGTAATTCTCTGTGTCAGTCTTCAGCTTCTGATCACGCCATGCATGTGCTCCTTGCCCCACTCAGAGGAAGTGACATCATCTCAGTCTTCAGCTTCTGTTCACGCCATGCATACACTCCTTGCCCCATTCAGAGGAAGTGACATCATCTCTTCCACATCTTCATCTCCCTTTGCTTTTTCCCATCGGTGTGAGACTTCAGCTCAGGGATTCATCTTCCTCTTTTCACATTTGCTATTCCTGGCCTGGCGCTGATCACCCATACACATAGTTTATATCTTCCTTGTAGTTTTGTTACGCTCAAACTGGAAAAAATAATGTAGACACACATACAGATTCACTCAAGCACACGCACACGCACACGCACACACACACACACGCACACACACGCACACACACACACACACACACACGCGCACACGCACACACACACACACAAGCATTTGCTGGAGACCTCCTGAGTATACAGAGTGAAGGGAAACTGAATCAGCTGGAGTGTAAACATTAGTCTAATTACTATCTTCCAATGACATTTCAGCAGCGTCCCAATGAATATTCACATATTGACATTTGCGTCGGAATGTGTTCTAATTGGACGGGATGCCAGGAGGAGCCATGGGAATACTGGAAGCGTTCCACACCAATCATACTCATTAGAGCCGAGATGCTGGATTTTGATTGGATAACGGAGGGACCTTCAACGTTGGGCAACATAAGAGCTACAGTAAAGAAATAAACATTTAATGTTGTGTTGGGATGACATCATGTTAGATGACATCATTATAGATATGATAATACTTTTGTTTGATGTTCCATTTAAAATAAATGTTGACGTTAAATGCGGATTAAGCCCACTAGTGTGTGTGTAGGAATATTATGTGAGGGAGTTATTGTACAGTATACATATTGTACTGTACATAGGTGTATGAGGGAATTCTTGCATGGCTTCATATAGACATTAGAGCAATAATATGGGCAACACTTTAACTACACACAATTCATCATTTATTAAGCCTTTGTTACTTATTAGTTTATGGTTTGTTCATCATTAGTAATTTATTGTTCATACATTACAGACGTAATATGAACATATGTTAATGTTACTGTAACACATTGCACCTACTCACACGGCATACAACACCTTCACCACACACTGAAACAACACTATACTGATTTCCAAACAACACACCCCACCTTCCAACACCACACACTCATCTCCGCATATAGACGCGATAAAAACCTCAAAGACCTCCTCATACGCACCACCTTCACCCGTCACTTACAACCACCACCCCCTAAAGAAAACTTACACTTCACCCCTCACCTATTCATCACCAATATTCATAGTCACTGTTCTGCACCCACTAATCCACTAAACTTAGACACTCCCAACTTAGTATATGCTATCACCTGCACTCACTGTCACATGTTGTACATCGGGGAAACTGGACATACACTTCGCATACGCCTCAAACAACATCTGCACAACATACATAAAAATACACTCAACACTTATCTCGTCACACATTTCCAGACGCACAACATCACACATTTGAGGGTCTGTGGCCTTGAAGGGAACCCAGGCTGGACAATTTTACAGAGGAAAAGAGCAGAGAGATTGTGGATTTTAAAACTTCAAACACTACACCCACAAGGTCTTAATGAAAAATTAAATTAAAGTTTTAAACCACTCTGTGTCTTTTTTACAGCTCCTCTCTTTTATTTCCTTTTAACTTTTATTTTATTCTGTTTTATTTAATTTATTTGACTTTTAGATGGGATTAGTGGGGCGGGGACAACTGGCCAGTGCATAATGGTCCAAACAAGCACTCACCAAAACAAATTTTAATTCTAATTTACCAACCTTAAACTTAACCCTACTGTAACCCTAAATATAACTCTAATCCTAACCCTAACTTGGTATGACAAAAACCGAATGTCACCGAATGTCAACAGAAGCTTTGTCATAAACGTTTATGACTTGTTTATGACACATTCATGTCAGTGTCATGTCAGTCTTATGTCAATACTGTCAAGTAAAGTGTAACCAAAATATGTTTGTAAGTACATGATATATACTTAATAAATGAAACAACCACTTATAAATGAAATCATTTTCCCATTATAAACCAGTTGTCAACTATTACAAAATGCTTTGTTTAGATAGATAGATAGATAGATACTTTATTGATCCCCAGGGGAAATTCAAGTATTGAATTATCGTTTGTAAAGCATTGCTCCTATGTTAATTGTCATGAATAAAGTATTTGTACACACAGTTATAAATGGTTTGTTAATAGTAAATAAGCCTATATCTAAAATATGTTTATAAATGATTGTTAAATTCTCACAATATGGTCTCATACAGACATTAAAGCAAAACTATGTAACAATATGCCATTTTGTGAGGTAACGCTATGGCTATTGGACTAGGTAATGCTATGGTTATCGGGCTAGGTAATGCTATGGTTATTGGGCTAGGTTATGCTATGGTTATTGGGCGGTAATGCTGTGGTTATCAGGCTAGGTTATGCTATGGTTATTGGGCTAGGTTATGCTATGGTTATCAGGCTAGGTTATGGTTATCGGGCGATTATGCTTTTATCAGGCGACTAGTTTTGGTATCTTAAAATTCATTGTCTTATGATGGACAGATAAACATGTGGTTTCCACAACTCTGTGCTTGTAGGAACACACTGCAAAAATGAAAGAAAGCCTTTCACTATATGGCCAACAATTTTAACAAGCCTTTCACAGCACTGACTATATGTTAAGAAGCTCCTAGTCAAAGAAGCTATTATTATATATATTTGGTTTCACAGGCCTTTTGGCAAGCTAGCTCGGGAGTGTTAGACCAAAACTCCACATCCTTTAACTGGTCCTGAGACATCAGTGAGTAGAGGGCTTACTCTGATCCACACAGAGATCCAGCATGAGAACGTCAAGGCTTGCATGCCCATGTGGCCAATGACAGAAGGCTTGGCGTTATTGTTACCAGGTGGCCAGGAGATAAATTAGCGCTCCGATTTCACCATATCATACACATCATCTCCTGTTCCCACAAGACGGGTAATTAGCATAAACATTTTTCAGTGTAAGTGGGAATTGCATCTAAATTATCAAGAATATCTCACAAAAGAATTCTAAATTGGATTTACTGAAGACCATATTCCCTGTTGTGTGTGTGCGTGTGTGTGCACATGTTTGTGTGTGTGTTGTGTGTGCACGTGTGAGCGTGTGTTTGAGTGTGTGTGTTGTGTGTGCTCGTGTGTGTCTGTGTGTGTGTGTGTGTGTGTGTGTGTGTGTGCACATGTGTGCGTGTGTGTGCGTGTTTTATCTGTTCATTTTCAGTTGGCTTCAATTCAAGCGAAGCATTAAAATGGTTGGCCGTATAGCAGCCAATTAATAGTATTAAATCAATAAACCTGTAATGCACCACTGCAGCCGTGTGTTTAAGCTCACAGTAATGACACACTAAAACATGGCAGCAGTGAACACACACACACACACACACACACACACACACACACACACTTCACTTCACTTTACAACTCCCTCCCTGCTACATGTAGTTACCCAGTGGTCCGCTGCTCTCTGAACACCACACACACACACACACACACACACACACACAGCTCTCAGAACACGGCAGATTAGTCCCAGTCAAGTAATCAGCTCATATGTGGAAAAGTACTTGTATGCGGCCCAGTGAGCGATGATGCCTGACAGCGTGCAGATACTGAACAATAACACACAGAGCACAACAACCAATGGGGTCGTGCCATGAGTGAGCCAATCACAGTCAAGGACTCACCAAAGCTGTGGGGGCTGAATTGGAATGTGTGTACAGAGGCCTACATGGTTCCACAGGAGGGACTTTCTGGAGCTAAGCTTAATTGGAGGCTTCTCAGTCTCTCTCTCTCGCACACACACACACACACACACACACACACACACACACACACACACACAGTCATTGCCCAATAAAAGTTATGGTAGTTCAAGAATTTGCTAAGAGTGCCATCCTTCAGAGCAAAAGTAATCCATCTAGTTAAAGAAGAGGAGAGGAGAGGAGAGAGGAGAAGAGAATAGAAGACAAGAGTGAAGAGGAGAGAAGTGGAGAGGAGAAGAAAGGAGAGCAGAGACAAGAGGAGAATAGAAGATTTGAATTTTCCATCTGAATTTTCCATCTGAATCCGAATGTCCATCTGAAGAGAGAGAGAGAGAGAGAGAGAGAGAGAGAGAGAGAGAGAGAGAGAGAGAGAGAGAGAGAGAGAGAGCTCAGGATCAGTGATGCAAAACACTAGATGAACCTTCTGGATGCCATTACAGTGAACGAATGAACGAACGAACAAACGAATGAATGAACGAATGAATGAATGAATGAATGAACAAATTAATTAATGGATGGAATGATGGATGACTTAGCTGTCTGCACTAGCATGGCTGAATCCAGATCCAAATCTGCTCTGAGTCACATTGATCCAGGCCACATCAGGGCCATTTGTGGTCCACATCAGGGCCATCCATGGGCCTGATCTGTCCCTAGTCCAGATCAGATTTGGGGACAGCCGTGGCCTGCTGGTTAGCACTTCAGACTTGTTACCGGAGGGTTTGCCGGTTCGAACCCCGACCAGTAGCAAGGCACCTAACCCCTCACTGCTCCCCGAGTGCCACTGTTGTTGCAGGCAGCTCATTGCACCGGGATTAGTGTGTGCTTCACCTCACTGTGTGTTCACTGTGTGCTGAGTGTGTTTCATTAACTCACGGATTGGGATAAATGCAGAGACCAAATTTCCCTCACGGGGTCAAAAGAGTATATATACTTATACTTATATACAGACCTGGGGCCTCATTTATAAGTGTTGCGTAGAAATCATCCTTCATTTGATCTTAGATCATTTCTGAAATTATTGTATGTGTGATTCAGAGAACACGAACGTACGCACAAAAAAACGTGCGTACACCACCCTTCCAGATGTGCCCATTATACTGTAAATCACAAATGAACGTCAACTTGTGCGCATCCGGATGGTTTTAGGTCTCCGCCTTGTAAACACCCCCTCATCAATATCATTAGCATATGTTTTAATGAAATCAATGGCCTAAAAGCTGTAGCCTATGTAAAATTATATATTGAAAACATTGTATAGGCCTAGCCTATGCCATCTGATGTTAACTAGCCTATATGCGTCAGTTCGAATAGCTTAACTAATTATGTTTTTTCCAGCAAAGCTTTCTGGAAAGACATCATATGCATCCATGTCCATTGTCCTCTGCTCGCTTTCATTCCTTTTGCTTGCAGTAATGTGAATAATCAACATTTAGTAGCCTATGTTTAGGCCTACCTTATGAAGGAAAGACCTAGGTTTACAGCATAATCCTGTACGTTATGGTACAGTAGGCTACTGTACGTTTCCAATATGACCCAGGGTAATATGCTGATTTAGTCTACAAAACAGAGGACTAAATTAAGCGTGATATGGCATGTAGGCTTAACGTTTCTTTTAGGATAGGCTTTTGTTTTTGCTGAAAAAGTAGCCTAGTTCGCCGGTCATTATTAATTCATTCTGCATATCTTTGCTATCGTTTTCTTTCAGTAATGTCCAATGGCTTAAACATTGTTCTTTGCTTTAGGCCTACCTTTATATTTTTGCCTACATTATTCAACTCACGTACTGTCATCTGATCTTGGGCACTGCCAGTCAAAAAAAGCAAACAGGTGCGCGCTCTGCACCTCTTTATGCAACTCCGCCGCAACACTAAATATGAAGATGCCTTGCTTTCAGAGGATAACTTCCGTCCCTTGGTTGTGTAGGCTATATATGATATAGAATATCTATAGCCTACATTGTATAGCTTACATTCAAATATTACCTTTCTGTTACGAAGCTGGGAATAGGCCTATGAGCGCAAATTAGGATGTAGTGGAGGCTAAACGTGAGTAAACACAGTTTATCCACCTCTGAAATTTCAGAAATAGAGTTTAGGCCTAC
>NC_055963.1:36603537-36638537 GCF_018492685.1 Alosa sapidissima | reverse complement strand
CTGCAAGTGCAAGTACTTCTGTTCCTGTTGAATAGCCAGTGGCGATGCTCAGGTTTGGCTAACCAATCAGGAATCTAAGCTCATTAACCAATCACAGAGGAAGCACACCCCACCCCACGTGGGTTGAAGAGGATCGATTGTCAGAAGAACTCAAGGATGTTAGGCTTACAATGGTGAACACGGGAGAAACGCTGACAAAAAGATATAGCTTACATGGGATTCAACACTGATACATGGAATATTTGCTTTCAGTCTTGTGTGATCTATCTGTAAATTATGTTAATTAAAATTAGGCTAGGCCTACTACCTTCTGTGAACTGTCCCCTATCTAAGCAGATTCATGAGCCACACAGTAAATGTAGGCTGATAAAGAAGATAATCATCGGTGTATAATAGTGTAGTGTCGGTGGATGTACATGTCTGACATTGAATGAGGGTCTCCCAGAATGCAGTGCGAGTGAATGCTGTAATGTGTAATGTCGGTTATAATAGTTGTATTTGCATTTAGCATGTTGTGTATTTGTTAGCGTGTTAGTCTCTTTGGTTGTACCTCATGTGTTTATCCCCGTGTTGATGTGTGTGGTAAACCCTTATTTTGAGCTGCTGAGACTACCCCTGTGTTGCCCTACATGTATGTAGTTGTCTGTCCTTTATGCCTGTTCCACTAATGGTCATCCTGGCCAAAGGTGATCCTTGTCTGCGGGTGAGATCGCTACAATAGGCTATACTTGTCACTGGCTTTCTTCCGGGGCAAACGTATGTCCAGAGCCCGTCTGTCCTTTTATATTAGCTATTAAACTAGCATAGTTAGGTAATTATAAGTTGAGTGGCATTAGGCTATGCCAGCTATTGGGAGACAAAAGACCATAGGCCTACGTTTGCTCCGGAAAACATTAATTGATTAATTGTGCTGTGGATTGTCATGACAGAGAAGTCTTAGTATGTTAAGCTTTTTGATAGCTAGGTTATTTTGCTAATCGCTATTCAATATGATGTGGATGGTCATTGTACGCTTGAGATGCGAGGTGGAGGAGGAGGAGGAGGTGGAGGAGGAGGAGGAGGAGGAGGAGGAGGAGGAGGTGGAGGAGGAGGTGGAGGGAATGGATGCTGGAAGCTGGATGGAGGGTAAGGGGGGGAGCTCTGTGCCGTCTGGACTAAAAGCTTTCTCCTCCTGCAGTCAGCTAACCTCCCTCTTATACTGAGTCACTCTGCTACTTTCATCTATTTCCTGGACAAAATAGACACACACACACACACACACACACACACTCAATGAAAGGGTTTCCATCTCACAGCACTGTACTCCAGACCATCCTGTGTCTCAAAAATATTTATAGTCAATTTGCTGTACTGAGGTTACCCCTGCCTCCACACACTTTCACACACACACACACACACACACACACTTACACACACACTCACACATTGACTCTCTCTCTCCCTCTCTCTCACACACACACATATACACACACACATACACATACAAACACACACTCCGTTTGTGAGTGTCTGTGAAACATTCATGTGCAGCTGCTGCTGCTGCTGCAGTGTTGCCGTGGCGATCTGAATAATTCAGAGCTGTAACTGCAGAAAGTGTTTAATTGGAACTCAGGGCTCGGAACGCAGACGCAAGAGGCGCAGGAGACGCATGAGACGTGTTTGCTCAGAGCACAGGGGTCACGTGTCCTGCAGCACGCCTCTCACCGCCTCTCCTGTCATCATCATCATCACCATCATCATCATCATCTCTTCTCCCCCCTCCTACTCATCTCCATGCCTCCTCTCATCCTTTCATTCATGTCTCCTCTCTGTCCACTTCTCCTCTCCTCTCTCCTCCTCCACTCATCTTCTCCTCTCCACTCATCTCTTCTCCTCTCTTCTCATCTCCACTCATCTCTTCTCAACTCATCTCTTCTCCTCCTCTTCTCTTCTCTCCTCTCCACTCCTCTCCTCATCTGGTCTCTTTATCTTCCCTGTCTATTCTCTTCCTCCTTCTCTTTCTCTCCTCCTCCTCTCCTTGCTGTCTTTTTTCTCCTTCCTTCTTCCTCTACTTCACTCCTTTGATCTCCTAGCACACACACACACACACACACACTCTCTCTCTCTTCATCACTCCTCAGTATCTGATCTGAAGGTGTCTCTTTCTCCTCCTCTCTCCTCTCCAGTTCTCTCTCCCCTCCCCTTCTCTCCTCCTCTCTTTTTCTTTCCTCCCCTCTCCTCCCCCTTCTCTACTCTCCTTCTCTTCTCCTCTCCTCTCCCCTCCCCTTCTCTCTCCTCCTCTCCAGTCATCTCCTCTGTATTTTGTGTGACGGTGTCTCTCTCTCCTCTCCCAGTGGTTGATGTGGTGATGTTTGTGTGTGTCTGGCTGTGCTAGCATGTGGCTGTATAATTAGCGCTGACTCACTCATGCTGTCATGCACATGAGAGAACTCATTTCAAGCTCATTTCAAAAAACAAAGTCCTCACAATGTTGAAACAGCACCCACGTTGCGCAAAGCTGATGATGGATGGCTTCTTAAAACAACGTTCTCATTATGCTACATCCATGTAGCATAACGCTGATGTGCACTGAGCTTACTCACCTACCTGTGTTGCCTCAGAGCTAAACAGAAACTATAGAAAGAGCTTTTCAATCTAACAGCAGGTGCTAAAAAGCTTCTGCACCAGATCCGGTTCATATCAGACTCATATCAGACTCATAGCTGTATCGTATCAGACTACTATCAGACTCATATCTGTATCAAATCTGACTCATATCCGACTCGTATCCAAATCATAACTGAACATATCTGACTCATATCAGACTCATATCTGACTCATATCAGACTCTCATCAGACTCGTTTCTGTGTCGAGTCAGGTCAGGTGACGTCAAGGTAATGCCCAATCTGGTGGTTTATCGCTGGATTTGACCCACAATTGCCTTCTTACTCATGTGTGCCATTACACTTAACCATGAAGAAGAGGCCTGCTTTGACAGTTCAGTTGATAAGACACACACACACACCCACAGTCCACACACACAAAATACCTTCACACACACAAAATACCCTCACACACACCATACTCTTTCTCTTTCTCTGTTCTCTCTCTCTCTCTCTCTCAAAGGTGTCTGGATGGAGTGTAAATCTGGACGCTGTCTCTCAGAGGAGTCTATCTGGGGGTCCACTCTTGGTCCTTGTTTGTCTCAAAATTTCCATCAATCAATAACGGCGCTCAAGCAGGAGACTGTGTGTGTGTGTGTGTGTGTGTGTGTATGTGTGTGTGTGTGTGTGTGTGTGTCTGAAAGTCAAGTCTTTTATTATTCAAACCAGCTTCGCACTGCCCCACGTAGTCAGTAAACATCCATGCTCCTGCATAAATAATGCCTAATCCAATCGATGTCTTGAGGTGAAATGTGTGTGTGTGTGTGTGTGTGTGTGCGCGTGCGTGCCTAATCCAATCGATGTCTGAAGTGAAATGTATTCAGCGTCTGAGATTAGTGTAATGATTGGCGGCTCTGCTTGCCACGGTCTAGTAAAGGGTCGACCGCCTTCGACCGCCTCTCCTCTCCTCCACACACACCTCTCCCACCTCAGTAACGAGGGGCGACTCTGCCCACCCAGCCCTTTGTTAAACACACACTTTCCCCTCCACCTCAGCAGGATGGAGTTAAACACACACTTTTCTCCTCCACCTCAGCAGGTTGGAGTTGAACATACACTTTCAAACACACACTCTCATGCACCTCCAGCCCTTGTTAAACACACACCTTGTGCTCCACCTCAGCAGGTTGGAGTTAAACACACACCTTATGCTCCACCTCAGCAGGTTCAAGTCTGCACTGTCCGCTGGAGTAAAACTGATATCTCTGTAGAGGCTAACTGATCTCTAAAGTGTTCCTGACCAATAACGAAGAGACACAGTGGGTTGCATAAGTATTCACCCCCATGCTAAATTGACTAAAAAGAGGAATAAAAAAGCATCTTTTAGAAATTGATCTTAATGCCTTAATTTAAAAAATGAGGAAAAATCCAACCTTTAAGGACACCAATTTACTTTGCGAATGAATAATGTATCGTAAATAAATAAATGTTCTTCATTAAATACAGGGTGCATAAGTATACACCCCCCTATGTTAAATTCCCATAGAGGCAGGCAGCTTTTTATTTTTAAAGGCCAGTTATATCATGGATCCAAGATACTAAGCATCCTGATAAAGTTCCCTTGGCCTTTGGGATTAAAATAGCCCCACATCATCACATATCCTTCACCATACCTAGAGATTGGCATGGTGTGTATTTCAGTTAGCCTATTAGCTGGGTTGATTGAGTTTGATTTTTTATTCCTCTTTTTAGTCAACTATACTTATATACTTATGCAACCCACTGTAAGTGGGTGGCATGACAGGAACAGCTCATTGATTGACAGGCGGCACTTGATGATGTAACTTCCTGTCACATCCATGTGCAGTATGACTATTAGTCCACTTCAACATGAAAAGAGTGAATAAGAAGAATCCATTTGTATGTTAAGTTCTGGACTGCCAGGGAAGACACACGTGTGGCGTGGAGTCGTCTAAATATCCATGACTGGGCCATTCAAATGCTCTGTGGAGGATGTTGTTTAAAATGTGGACAAATGCTGTCTCTGCAAATCAAAGCCTTACACTGACATTAACTCCCAACTATCGCAATTATGCTGTTATGCTTAAGCAAAACTTTAACTGTGTGTGTGTGTGTGTGTGTGTACATGTGTGGTATCTGTTTGCGTATAGTTAGTTAGACTATGAGTCTGATGCCAAGCTCAATTTCATATACTGAATGGTCATACTAATAATGATGATGAACACAGATATCCAATCAGATTGTCGTGTGATGAACATGATTATCCAATCAGATGATTGTGTAATGTGCATGACCTCTAAGGAGGAGAGCTGCAAGGGGCAATGGGACGTTGCATGAGAACAGAGTTCAGCACAGCTCAGCAACTCCACGCTTCAGACAGCGAGAAGGGGGACTGTTGCCATGACTCCCTATGGGGATGAGAGCGGATGGAAGAGGTTGGCAAGCTAACAGTTGACTTCCACTTGGGTTAGGAGCATAACTCTAGCACTGTCATACAGTGTGTGTGAGTGTGTGTGTGTGTGTGTGTGTGTGTGTGCACACTTATGTGTGTGTAAGTGTGTGTGATCCAGCAGTGAACACAGTAAGCCATACTTTAGAAGACCCACACTCTCACATACACATACATACATACAGACACACACACACACACACACACACGCACACATGCACCCACAAACACACACTGATTAGTGTAAATCAGACACAAGACCACCAGATGTAATTATACTGTGTGTGTTTTCTGAGATGAAAGTGGGTTCACTGTGTGTCGCTGTGTGTCTGACAAAGCCGAACCGGCTGTCTGATAAGTGGAGTCTGTTTTGTGTGTGTGTGTGCTAATGCAAGACAGGTATAATCAAGCTGACTGAATCCACCCTGTTTGCCTTGTGACTATTTTTCTTTCTTTGTTTACTCCTGTTTATTACAGACCCCATCAATGCTCATCAAGAGCACAAGGCTATGCTGAGTCTGTCAATACATTTAAGTGTTGGAGTAATGTGGTCAGTTCTGTTCATTTACGTAACTCTCGTAACTCTACGTAAGCTGCATTTTGTATCACCTGATGTTGTTCAATGGTCTTTTTAGACAGGCCTGTGAAAAACACATAGCAGTATTCAACTGGAGATAAAGACATAAATACGTTTTTCTGAATAACCTTTTGACATTAGACCTCAAAATAACGTTTTGACATAAGACCTCTAAATGACGTTTTAACATAAGACCTCTAAATAATGTTTTGACATAAGATCTCTAAATAACGTTTTGACATAAGATCTCTAAATAAGGACATAAGATCTCTAAATAAGGTTTTGACATAAGACCTCTAAATAATGTTTTGACATAAGACCTCTAAATGACGTTTTGACATAAGAAGCTGATTTAGTCATTGCTTTGCTTTTGCCTTTTTATGTCAAGGAAAGTTGACACCCTAAGTCTTTCCTTCTTTTTACTAAATAATTACTTCAGTTTTTTCCTTGTTCAGCTGAAGAAAAAGGGGGCCCTGGTCATTGGGCGACAGGGCTATGCTATGGTAGAAAATCAAACTGTTCTGATGATTTGTGCAAGTGGGAGCATATAAAGGTTGAATAATAGTAACCCCAAGATTGACCCCTGGGGAACACCACAGGTCATGAACGTTGGTGTTAAGGTACAGTCAAGTATTAAAGTTCTCCGTCGTACGACGGATTTCCGTCAATTTGATTTTAGAAATGTCATATTTGAGATCGATGCAGATCCAATGAGAAAAAATAATAGGAGGGGGGGCTATCACCTTTTTTCTTTTCCTTTTTTTATTGCAACTACAAATATTAGGTCCAATGAATTAATGTGTGTGATGGTAAATGTTTAAAGACCTAATAGTGTTCTTGAGAACTTTCTGTGTCTCAATCAGTGACCGCTCAAGAAGATACGTCAGCCATGAGTTTCGCTTTGTTTATGTTGTAGCTGCACGCTTGTCTCATTGGCCTGGGGCGTTTGCTTAAAAAAAAAAGAACACGTCTGGAGGACTAACGGTCTAAAAGTTGGATTATAGTGACACAATGGAGACAGCTGATGAGGTTGCCCAATCTGTTTAACTTTTTTGGATATGATATTGTGAGCTCTATGTGCGAATTCGGTAGCCTGGCGGGACATCCTATATCATTGAAATGTATAGTCTGGCATCGAACCATTCACCTCGCTTGATCCAAGGGGCGGGCAGAGAATTGTCTTTCAAACTGCCTAGGCATGCAATAGGCCAGCGCTACGACCATATCCGTATCCGGTCGGCAAAACGGCAAATATATCCTTCTTCGAAAGGAATGACTTAAGTGCACTGTGTTGCTCAACTTTCAAAGAAAAGCACAAGTCCAACTTCTCCAAAGTTGACGCCAACGCCGATTCAAACAACCGCTCTTCGTTCGCCATAGCCACCTTCCTTGTTGTTCACTGTCGCAGGACTCTCGTTATCCTGTTAAGCCCGCCTTAAGACTCTCTAACAAAATAGAGCGCTGTGATTGGATGAGGTCCACGGCGTCAGCCAATAGAAATCCCTATGGTTTGATACTAGACGTACAGGCTGAGCAAATTAATTTGCCGCCGCTAGGGTGCGTCTAGATTTCTAGGATACAAATTCGGAGAAGCGTAGGCTCTTTCCGTGCATCAATGTAGACAATTTCTTACTATTGCGAACTCTTGTCAGGGGAGGTCATTCATTTTGGGTGTCACCTATGACTTGAACAGATAGCCTGCTATGTCACCCGATGTAGGCCTACTATTATTGTTACAGTTTTTAATCAATGCAACTAACATTATGTGTAAAGCTACGCAATATAAAATGTAGCCTATGCAATTTATTATCCCGTCTGTTATGAAATGTACAACAATGTTTGTCACAATTTGCGACGGAAGGTTTTGACTGAGCGTGTTCACATAAAATAATAATAATATTGTCATCATCACGAACTGTTGAGTAAGGGGGTCAGTCGTGTTTGTGACGCACAGACAGCCTTGTAGCCTATTTTGCTTAGGCCTACATTTACAAAAATAATTCCAAAATTCCTACAGATTCCAAAAATAATTCAGTGGAAATGCATGGATTCCAGTTTCTTCCAGTAGCAGCAACTGGAATCCATGCATTTCCACTGAATTATTTTTGGAATCTGATCCCTTATCATACCTGTTCATTCTTACTCGTAGCTCGACTTATCGTGACTAAATTCAAGATGGCTGCAAACGCTAAACTTCGTGAAGATACTGTCTGTATAAATCGTCTTGTAAGTAAACTACCAGTGCGGAATTCTCCTTTAAAATAGTCAACTTAAAACTGCTATTATTAATCTATAGCACAAAACCATAACCAGTAGGCCTACCAGAACCTCGCATATTAGCGTCATGATTTGTGTGTGTCTATTTGGCAAGGCCATTAGCTGTCATTGATGCGTTGTTGCTAAAGGAAGGCAGGTGTCAAAAGTTAAAAAATTAATGGAGATGGGCGGCTGTTGGAAACAGGGGAGAACTAAGCCATGGTGTAAAGAAATTAAAGTGCCAGGGGTTTGCTTTTGCACGGTTTGCTGCAAGAAAATTGTTTATGGATGCAATAGGAAAACGTTTTAGCACGCCAACAATCAGAAGACCGCCAAAAGGTTAACGTTTGTGCACTTCAGGACATCTCACCTACCTGGTGCAACTATAGCCACCACGACAGAGGTAGGCTACGTTTATCTTAGGCTGACCGTTTTTGCGCTCAGAAAGTAGCCTACGCATGTTCTTTCATAGCGCAACACGACCTGTCCCTCACCATATCGCAACCAATTGTCAACCTTATACAATCTGTTGCTGAAGACAAAAGCGCAGACCTCCTGCATGAGCACACACAGTATTGCTGCTCATTGGAAAACTGAGTTGTCTGTAAATGTAATGAAATATAAACAATATCTAGAATGTTCTGATTCGTTACTTTGATGAGGAAATGGGAAGTCTTGCAAACTTGATTTTATAGATTTTACTTGGTGATGAATTGCATATTAACAAGAAAAAAAAGCTCCCTTTTAAACACTTTTGGCATTAACAAGAAAAAAAAGCTCCCTTTTAAACACTTTTGGCCTGAATTAATTAAATAAGAGTGTAAGTTAAAGCCTTTCTACAATATTGCTGCAGTAGAAAACAACAGCAATGGCTAATCAGCAATGGTCAGGGACAGGGTAGGCCATGGCCGTCGTAGCCCCTTGCATTGGCCGTGAGGCCCCTTTGAAAATCAGAGGTTTACAGGCCACGGTGGCCTTGGTGCCCCATTCTTTCAATATTCTGCTTTGCGTCCTACTAATAGCGATTTTTATTTAGCCTGTGGCCTGTCAAAATAATCTTAGCATTCACAGCGGAAATTAATTTAGTCTTTTACGCAGTGGAGAAAGTGACAGCGCAAGAAAGAAAGTGCGTTCAAATTCACCCATTCTTCTCAGTTGAACTACTCGCGAAGTAGCCTATTCATCACATAGACATCACAAGTATCACATGAAAGAGCTTTTTCTCAGCTTTTAAACGATGTTAGCCGATAATTGCTGTGTTGAACGGTTCGCGAGAAAAGTAAATAATATAATTCAATTTAATCATACATTCTACTGAAGGTTTTGCGTCCCATGACCCATTCATCTCGGTGGAATACTTCACAAACCCTTCTTTTAACACATGACAAACCATATATCAGAATAAACAGCAGACCTTACCGAACACAAAAGTGTAAAGCAGTCCCCTGTACAGTCAGCCGTTCCAGAGTAATCTAGTTTTGAATTTGCAGTAAATTTCGACATGCATGGATGTCTCCAAATTTGGGCTTTACGTTTTACAATGTGTTTAAATTGTTCCACATGATTTCATAACGGACCAAATACAAAATAAATGTTACAAATATCGCCTATATTGGTAAATCATAGGACAGCTGACTAAGAGTTTGTGAAAGTAGCCTTAATGATCACAAAATGCTAAGCATGCATCTAGGCTATCTGAGTTTCTTAAAGCTGAGCTGTGCTTAAATTGTTCAATACATGATTTCATAACAGGCCAAATATAAAATAAATGTTATAGTATATAGCCTAGATATCTGCAAATATTAGATGATCAGATGATTTACAGTTCTATGTAATATGTCATGTTTCATGTTATTGTAATGTTTCATACAGTGATGCAGGTCTACTGCAGTGAATAGGCTAAATACTACTTTGATCCTTTTTATAGCCTACTACTGTATAGTTAACTTTTGGCCTTGGTGCCCTGACATGTGGCCTTTGTGCCCCCCACCAAATATACCCAACTGAAGGCCAAGTGGCCTTGCACCCAGAATGGTGAAATTCCAAGCCTGGTCAGGGATGGTACTGAAATATTGTTTTTTTCATCAGGAAAACTAAATCTCAATTCGCCTTATTCACATGGCGGCCATTGGCGGCTAAAATGAGGCTACAGGGTACACAAACCATAGGATTGTTATGTTCTATGCATTCACCTGTAGGTGGCATTAGTAAGTGTACCCTGTAGCCTCGTTTTGGTTTAAACAATGGCTGCCGTGTGAATAAGGCGAATACTCCCTTTACTTTGCTGTTTGCATCTTTTTGTACATTAAAAACCAATAGGTCGCGACCGCAAAAGGGGTGCTATCTCTATAGGTAGATATGAACAACGTATGACTTATGGCCTAAAAAAAGTTCAGTCAAACGATTTTTTTTTCACTTTAATCCCTGGGTACAGTTGACAATGGCAAAAAAGAAGCTCCTTCCTTTACTTGTAGGTATCATTTGCGCAGATAGATAACTATACCAGAGATTCCAACACAATGTTCTAGTCTGTGTGGTAATATGTTGTTATCAGGGTCCTCAATATTTATTGAGCCGCCATTTAAAATCTTAAGAATTTCAGTGCTGCAATGGGCCCAAAAACCTGACTGAACAAAATTTGATATTAAGAAGGTGGTTAGTTGAGTAAAGACTATTTTTTTCCAACACTTCTACCAATGAATTGTAGATTGGATATGTTTAATATCCTCTAGATTAGTCTCTGTCTTCAGAAGGGGCTTTACAACAGCTGTTTTTAGGGACTTAGGAAATGTGCCAGACTGCAATGATACATTTACAATGGGAAGCACACCTGCTACTATGAGGTGAAAAACAGATTTGGAAAAAGTTGGTCGGCAGAATATTGAAATAAGAAAAATAATATAGTTGAGGCACACACACACACACATACTGTACATAGCACAGCTAAAGTTGTGCTCCTAACAACATACACATACACAAACACACACACACACACACACTTACACTAATGCATCAGCTGAAATAAAAGTAAAACGAGCTTCAATGTAATCTGTAACCTAGCCTTTCTCTTCTCTTCTCAGTAGGTCCTTGAAATATATGACTCACATATGACCATCATCTAGGCCAAACGTGGCCCTAGTCCAGACCGAACGTGGCCCTATTCTGTATCACCAGCCTACTCAATATTGAGAGTTTCAGGCTCCTCCAGTGAAGTGTCTCCTACACACACTCAGTGAGAGGTTCTTCACACACACACACTCACACACACAGCCGCGCACACACACACACACACACATACACAGACACACATACACACATGCACACTCACACACACAGACACACATGCACACTCACACACACACACACAGCCCCACCTGCGTGTGTACGAGTTCCCCTGTCTGCCAGTGCATGTGTATTGATACTTAAACTGCCAACATAAACTATGTCTAGTACTACACACGCATATGCCTGCTAAAACACATCATGTGCAAAGTGCAAACTCATTAAACTCGCTGAGAGCACAGCCCTGTCTGACTTGACTACAGTGAAGCTCAGCAATTACCCAACATGTCCAATGACAGCAGGGAACGCATACTGTATAAAAGCTTCTTTCAAGGCAATCTAATTTGTTCACTGTTCAATCATTAAGATGGAAAAGATGGCTCCACAGAAATGCTCCTTGCACATTTTGTAGGAGTTTTATCTCGTAAAAGGACCATTATGGTGAGAAATTAGAGTAATATTATGGTGACATAAAAGTACTTTATGATACCAAGGGAAAAACATCACAAATGTGAAATCACCAATTAAGCTGTGACAAATGGAAATCTTCATGGGACTGAAGTAAACTATAAATAAGAATGATGTGTTGGTCTGTCAGAAAAGGAAAATAGACTAGCGTGTGTGTGTGTGTGTGTGTGTGTGTCAGAAAAGGAAAATAGACTAGTGTGGTGCTCATGCAGTGATGGGAAAATAAACTAAAACTAGAAATGCAATTCCAAGGAATTACCAGTGCATGAAAATGCTAAAGTTGTGATGTAAAATATCATGTATCATAGTTAAAATAGATAATACAGAGATGGTTACTACGGTGATGCTAGGATAGACATGGTGGCTGCATAGCTTAATAAAAGTTGATAGTTTAAAAGTAGACTGTTTAAAAGCTGAATGTAGATAGTTTAAAAGTTGTTGATAGCCAGTAGATAGTTTAAAAGTTGTTGATAGACAGCTAGTTTAATAGATAGTTTAAAAGTAGACCATTTAAAAGTTGAAGGTAAATAGTTTAAAAGTTGTTGACAGACTGGAAGTTTAATGAATGTGTATAGGTAGATATTTGACGATAATTTGACGAAAGTTGGAATGGCTCTATAGTTTGCTAGCAGTTATGCTAAGATTTTTAACTATGCTAACCATGCTACTTAGCTAACTTAGCTAAAATTTTCTAGCAGTTTTGCTAAACATGCTAACTATGCTAGCAATGCTAACTATGTTAACCATGTGACTTAGCTAACTTAGCTAATCATTTTTAGCAGTTTTGCTTAAAATGCTAACTAGCATGCTAACAATGTTAACATGCTAACTATGCTAACCATGTTACTTAGCTAATCATTTTTAGCAGTTTTGTTAAAAATGCTAACAATGCTTAACATGCTAACTATGCTAACTAGCTACAGTGGGTAGGAGTCATAGTTGATGACAAGTAACAGTTACAATGGCTGAACAGTTAAAAAAGTTCAGTAGTTAAAAGGGTTAAATTGTTTAAGAGTGAAATGTTGTAGTGAGGACTTTTATTTTGAAACAGTTTTTGGCAGAGGAAGCAGTTGAACAGGATGTGTAGTCTTAATAGGGCCAGTTTGTATGCTTAAAGGGGTGGTTCAGGATTTTGGACATAGGATCTCATTTCCAAGTAAGCAAGTGTGATATTTATCAGTGGAGACCGTTTTCAACACGTTTCATCCAGTCGTTCTAATTGCAGAGTTCGCAGGTGCTAGGCTAGCGCAAGTCAACGGTATGTGCTAGCCTGCCACTAAAAACAGTCTTGCATCTATAATTCCGCCACTGCTAAGACACTAGTCCCTCAAAATGTAATGCGATCGTTGAAATGCAAGGATAGAATAATGTTAGAAATAAAACTATCAATACAGACATTTACATCGATAGTCTGGCGTTATAATTTATTTGCCTTGGGTGTACTTTGGAGTGGGTAAGACTGTTTTTAGTGGCAGGCTAGCACATACCGTTGACTTGCGCTAGCCTAGCACCTGCGAACTCTGCAATTAGAAGGACTGGATGAAACGTGTTGAAAACGGTCTCCACTGATAAATATCACACTTGCTTACTTGGAAATGAGGTCCTATGTCCAAAGATCCTGAACCACTCCTTTAAAGCCTGAGACTGGCAGTTGATCCAGGTGGCCTGAACACCTGCCATAGGATTAATTGGCAGGTATTGCTTAACGGCCGTATTAAGATGTCACAATCGGCAATGTTAAGTCTATGGGGATTTTTAAAAAGTTTTTCTTTAATAGTTTAAAAAGTATAAAAGTTTCAAAGTTGAAAAGACATAGCAGCTTCGTCCGTTTGAATACCTACGTTACAAAGTTTGAATGAAGTTTCTAAGTTAAACTGTTCAAGAGAAATAGCGTACGGAAAAAGTGGTAAGCGGAATAATAATAATAAGAAGTTGTTGCCTAGGAAGAACAGTACAGTGCATTTTCATGCACTGTAATAATCACAATGTTAGAAGAGCCGAACCATGACTCACTGTCCTGGATTATGAGAAGAGTGTGTGAGTGTCTGGTGTGTGGAGTGTGTGTGTGTGTGTGTCTGTGTGTGTGCGTGTGAATGAAAGTGACAGTGGTAACAGAAATCGAAATCTGCTTTTGATAGCCTACCGGTGCCGCTCCACAAAACGAAAAAATATCTTAATTTGCTGTTTACGTTATTGTCAGTGTTGGGGGTAACGCGTTACAAAGTACAATTCAAATTTCAGTAATTCGTTACAGTTACTGAATAACTGTAACGTCAATTCCTGCATTAGCCTACTCTTGATATCTCTAATATATCCTAATTGTTTCCATAGGCATGCAGTGATTGCTTATTGAAAATATAGATTAGCCTAGACACATGATTTCATTGTAGAGATATGCGCAGGACAGAGCACGCATTCTCTCCTTGCACCGCTCTCCCTCAGACAGGTTGGCTTCAGCCCGCCCCTCCCCTACGCAAATCAAAACAGTGTCTTCAAGAACTGTTCATGCATACAACTGGCGTCGTGTAGCCTACACATCTTTGTTCAAAATTGATGCATTCAAGTTAACTTTGCAAAGTTAGTGTTATAGCCTACTTATCACAAAGTTGTCAATCGCAAACACTAATGTATTCTAACGCCTCTGAACTACAGTACCTGCTTAATTTGCGGAGGACTAAGAGAAAGCACTTTTTTGATAATTGAGCCAGTAGAGAAATAACTGTTCAGAACTAATCTGTAGCCTAGGGTAGGCTTCTGCAGAAAACAATGTTGTTGGCGATTTAATACTATCTAGCGACGTTTTTAACAGGCTACTCAATAGAGGCTTGGACAACTATGACCCACGTTTTGGTTTCAGAACGGGCACATTTTGGAGAGAATAGAGAATGCACGCAGGCAAGAGTCTGTAGGCTATTTGTGGCGGGTTACCAGCAAACAATGTTTAATGCAACTCAAGACCTCAAACGAATAGGACGTTTGGGAACAGGTGAATAGGTCTTAGTGAGTTAGGAGTCCTCTCGACTTCTTTTAAGCTGTCCCAGAGGTGGAAAGGTGAGATTTGTTGGGGGCAGGGCCTGATTAACAATTCATAGACCCCTGGGCACAAATGTCTGATGGCCCCCCCTGCCCCCAGCCAACGTGAATCGGGTGGTCAGTTAATAGGCTAGGCCTGTATCGTGAAGATTTTTCTTGCCATCTAAGGCATGAGCGCATCTGTGAGGCCAAGAAGTAGCCTGTTTGTTTACAACTAACATTACATTTAATTAAACTGCTTATAGGCTATGCCGAAATAGTTTTCAACATTTTGAATATTAGTGTCGGGTGAATTAGGAAATGTTCTCAAAGTAGCCTTATGGCTGAAAGCTGCTTGGGATCCCCCCCTGTCAAGCAATAACCATACAAACGCGCAGCCTGCTCACTCATTGTTTCAAAAGGAGTAATTTCGGCTTTGTCGGAACTGGCCATTGTAGGCTACGTAAAAATAAACTTCCAAAACTAACAAAAAATATTATCTTCTTTCAGTAGATTCAAAAGTTTCCAAAAAGTTAAAAACAGATGACGTGATGCGCGTCATTGACATAATGCACAAATAATATAGCCTAGATATTCCAATATATTCGAATACATGTGTTTATTTTAGAGGGAAAATTCGAACGTCATTTTTGAGCAATTCTGACAGCCCTAGTCCACTGTAGGCTACAATCGACTATTAACACCTTCCACCTAACCCCGGTGACTGAGGGTCGCTATAATGCGTGTGAAATAGCACCATAGAGTAGCCTATGTGACATACATACATCTGTCCTCTGTTAAATACAGTTGCATGTACTGTATAGCTCTGAACAAAACCGTTCAAGAGTTATTTAAGGAGAAATCAAACGTGTGTTTTGTTTCATTCGTCCCTCCTGGCTGGGACAAATGAAACAGCATGGGGGACGAATGAAACATAGCCTACAGCTTAAATTATGTAAACCTCCCACAACTTCAATATTTGACAACATATCATGAATGGCATAGCTCGAGCTCCGTCGCTCGAGCACCCACGGAAAATATCAAATACCCATGTGTGCCAGCATACAGTCCCGGCTAGATTTACATTCATTTAAAATCAAACATCGCAGTTGATGTTAAATTCAGCATCTCTCATAATGTGATTGGCTATGTTGCTGTCAATCCCCTACTCCATATCCTAACCACCAATGAGAGCGTCTCTCGTATGAAAATTCCTGACACTTTCCACCTGAAGAATTAACGCAAGGCCTTGTCGGGTCTTCAGCCCTGAATGTTTAAAATGTATATAGCCCTGAATATCATTTTAAAAGTAGTCTGACAAAGCATTTTGTGACACAGCTAAACACTGCGTGGTACCTCATAGAACGTAGCCTAGGTAGTCGCAACTCACAAAAATAAAGCAGATAGAAATAACTCACGCAAATCTAGCCTACAACACGCAGACAGCTTCATGCGCAGGGGAGAGAGAGAGAGAGCGCACAGGTGTTTTATGATTGTTGGCTTCTGATGGTATCTTGCTAATTCACTGAAGAAAGACTTATGATAATGGATAGAAAGAACATTCTGAAAAGGAAAGGAGTAAGGCAATGAGGAGCAATGCTATAGTGGAATACTGCTGCTGTATCGGCCGCTGTTGATTTTCTAAAGTGTTGAAGTGCATAGGCCTACATTACTTCTCAAAAACCGTATGGCAACAATTCACATGGGCGTTGGTATCGGGCATTTAATTGTTTGAGCACCCACCGACAGAAACATAAATCGGCGCCTATGATGAATGGTACTTCAAGTATGTGTTATTATGACCGCCGCGCAGCGAAGCGGCGGTCATATAGGTTTAGTCAGATTTTTTTTTTTTTTTTTTTTTTTTTTTCTTTTTCGCATGCCCAAATTTCCGTCAATGAGTCCCGGGACACTGAAAGACCGGGGTACACGAAACTTGGTGGGCATGTAACCCCACATGGATAGCATGGAACCATCGTTTTTCGTTTTGATCTGTAGCCCCCCCGCTGGACTGGACCCCCCCAAAAGGAGGGTAGGGCAGACACAGTTTTCTGTGAATATCTCGAAAACCGTAGGGTTTAGGAGGACCATTTTTTTTTGTATGTTGATCTCAAGGGGCCATGTCAACCCATTCCATAACCACTCATTTCATGTATAGCGCCACCTAGTTAAACACAAAAATGTAAAAATGAGGTGTTGTAATTGAAGGTATCTGTGACCTAACATAGTCAAAACTGCACGAAATTGGAAGTGTAGGATCATTATGACACCCTCTGTATGCACGCCAAGTTTTGTGGAATTCCGTTCATGGGGGGCCACACAATAAATTAATTTATGTTACTATACACCAACTGGCCTGTAGGTGGCCGGAGACAGTTTTCTGTGAATATCTCGAGAACTGTAGGGCCTAGGAGGTCCACCTTTTTTATGTATGTTGGTCTTAAGGGGGCATGTCAACCCATCCCATTACCACTTATTTCATGTATAGCGCCACCTAGTTAAAAATTAAAAAGCAAAAAATTAGGTGTTTTCATCTCAATATCTCTGGCTGACAAGGTCAAAACTGCACGAAATTAAAAGTGTAGGATCATTATGACACCCTCTGAATGCATGCCAAGTTTTGTGTACTTTTTGTTCATGGGGGGCCTTACAATAAAATAATTTATGTGTACATTTAGTGACGTACACCAACAAGGATTCCCGGGACACTGAAAGACCGGGGTACACAAAACTTGGTGGGCATGTACCCCCACATGGATAGCATGGAACCGTCATTTTTTGTTTTCATCTGCAGCCCCCCCGCTGGACTGGACCCCCCGAAAGGAGGGTAGGGCAGACACAGTTCTCTGTGAATCTTTTATGGTATGTTGGTCTCAAGGGCCCACATCAACCTGGCTCATAATCACTCATTTGTGATTTGCCCCCCCCCCCCCCCCGGTAAAAAATGAAAATCAGTAGGATTAAAAGAAAGCCAAAATAAATATTCATCATCATCATCATGGCTGCATTTTCAGTATTGGCGAGAAGTAGTCGTTTGTCCACTAGATGGCGCATCGTTGCAGTGAGACGTAATTTTGTTGGAAGTTAAAAGTGGGTTGGAAAAAACAATGGACTCTTCATACAAGGACTGTAATTTACCGCAGCGAACATCTAATAAGGATAGGACGATGTTCACATGAAGTGTAATTCCCATTTCTTCTTGAAGCCGAAATAAATCTGAGGATGTTTATCGGACATGCTTGGTTTTTACTGCAGGTACGTTAATCTTGTAATATCAATAAGGACCTAGGTAATGTTACCGTTAGCGTTGGTTGAGTGATGGAGGCATTTGATTTATTGCATTTGTAGAAAACTATACATGCGGTTATACCAAGCAAATGTATAGCAGCACTGTTTGTATCTTTCGACTGTCATTTATTGCACGTGCTACAAAATCATTCTGTGCAATGGAAGATTTACCAACGTTACACCGGTCTGATACAGTTTTGCCTATACATGCGTGAGACTGAGGCGCCTGTTTATTTTGTTTTAAGTGCGTGCAGGGTGTGAGAGGGGAATCGATGTGCTTTGATTCCAGCTTGGTAGTTGTAGTCTGTGAAATTAAAAAGCACGTGTGTGTGAAGTATCCAAACAATGACACCTTCATTTAATTATGGCTGCTTTAGCAAAACACCTTAAGCTACTGTGTAGTGGGTCCCATTTAGAAGTGGCTACTTCATTCGCGCTTTCCTTGACTCATGGAGCTGCGTGAATGTTATTACAACTTTTCGCCACGATATGACAGTTTAAGTCCGCTTGATACTGTAAGGCGTAAGCCATTGGTTTCCAAAGGAGATTTTATTTGTGTCGCCAGCATAGCCTATTGACAATTTATGTTGTAAATAGGCCTACCTTATAATCCTACCTGTAGCTTAGGGAAGCTTTCTATTAGGATCTAGTTTGTTAGTTACCGTTTTGTCATAACTCCCTGATGCATTTTTGCATTTAGAATAGCCAGAGCGTGTATATCTCAATCGGAAAATTAAACAATATCGGGTGCCTATGGACTAGGCTGGGTGAACCCAGCCTGATCTGCCCGCTATTTATTTTTTGATTTCTTAAAAGATTGAGCTTGGTCTGATGAAAGCCAGACTAGCCATGGACCTCAGTTAAACAATGCAAGGGAACATGAATCAGCCTATATTTGCACTAACAATAACGGACAAAAGCTCTTCAACTTTGGCCCGTTAAAATGTGTATGAACAGTCTAGCGACGCATTTCATCAAGGCCCATTTGGACATGTCAGTTATTTGCACCACTGGTTAGATGTAAAACAGCATTTCGTTTCAGACTAGGCTACTGTTACTTAATTTGTGCATTAACAATAACGTTTCAGACTACTGTTACTTAATTTGTGCATTGACAATAAAGTATTACATGAACTAAAGATGACTAAAATCTTATGTAGAAGAAGAAACATTCACAAAAAATCCATCCATCCAAAAATAACCTTTGTTTTTGATAGCTGTTGAAAACGGCATGGAACTGACAGAGATGTTTTTGTTTAAAAATACATAATAAATAAATAAATTAATAACATTATGCTGATACCTTTTGCTTTTCCCAAATACAATGTAGCCTACAGGTGTAAGTGACCTTTCATCAATCCAGTTGCAATGGATGAACTGTGATGAACTGCCCTACTTGTGATTGTTTAGAGATTTTAAAGGTTTTATAACAATTCTACATCTTCTTTGGCTATTCTACAATCTATTCACCTTTTCAGCACCAGTAGGGTACTTTCTGTGCAGCCGCACACACACACTCAGGCATGCCAAACAAGCATACACAAAAGTTTCAAGAGTGGGGGATGGAGTAAAATATGGAGACAAATTGAAGTGTGATTTATTTTCGCGGAACGGATGTACAGGACTGAGCGGCGGTCATATTTTGTACCGCTATGCGGTACATCTAGTTTTAGATAGATTGCTGCAGGGCTATATGTCTTGGTTCATGTCTATTAACAACTCATTGCTGTCATGGTGAAGCGCGTATCTCACGGTTATGGAAATAGCATGTAGCATAGACCAATTTAGATTTGGAACTATTTTCGGGCATAGCACCAGCAAAGCACCGCTGCCAGGCGCTAAGACATCACACAGCATGCACACAGCGTAACTACCAAGTTCTCTGCTACTAGGCTGACACTGACAGGTGGGCTTTCTCTAAGAGTTCTAATGGCCATGAATATGGAAGATTACACGATAGACGAAGATGATGACTTCGACTACCAAGATCCAAGACCCATAACTTTTCGAACCTGAGTTCACTGAAGAGCAGTTGCGAGCTTTGGATCTGGGAAGAGAGGACGTTGCGACTAGTCAAGGCGAGTCGGATGAGAGAACGAGAGCAAACATGAACTGGTGGTGTGAGTGTGGAGTGGGATAAAATACTGCCATCGATGGTGGGCAACGCTCCCGAAGAGGAGCGTGACCGCACTTGTGTCACTGCTACCGATGACTTCTCAGCAATGATCCATCCTGCAGTCCTCAGTTTTTTATCACACTCCACACTCACACCACCAGTTCGTGTTTGCTCTCGTTCTCTCATCCGACTCGCCTTGACTAGTCGCAACGTCCTCTCTTCCCAGATCCAAAGCTCGCTTTCTCCCACCCCTCTTTCTCCCTCTTTCTATCACCCCCCCCTTTCTCCCTCTTTCTGTCACTCCCCCTCTTTCTCCCTCTTTCTCTCTCTCTCTCTCCCTCCCTTCCTCTTTCCCTCTGTCTTTTTCTCTCTGTGTGTTTCTGTTTCCCTCTCTCATCTTCATGTCCAGCGTTGTATGATGGGCTTGTTGTTCTGACCGAAGGAGACCCGTGGTGTCATATCACTCACACACGCACGCACGCACACACACACACACACACACACACACACACACACACACACACACACAGCATTGTGTGATGGGCACGTCATTCTGACCGAAGAAGACCCGTGGTGTCATCTCCACGCCCTGGTCCCTGACATCTAATTTGCTGGTGTCAGGTAAGAGAAGAGCACACCTGTCGGCCTGTCGGACACAACACCTAGACCTTTGATGTCCGTCCTCTTTGTGTCCTGTACACAACCACTGACATCCACACACACACATTCTGTCTTTCACACACACACACACACACACACAAACAGAGTTGAGTGATTGGTCTGGGAAGGAGCAGGGTCACTGACATTGACCCATCTTCTTGTGTGTGTGTGTGGGGGGGATCAAACATTACACAGGGGTGTGTACGGTATGTATACATGTATGTTTTTTCTCTTGTAAATGTGCCTCTTTGTGTACTGTATGTGTATGTATGTGTACACATATCTGTATGAGGTATGTGTGTGTGTATGACAAGGTGACTGCTGGACCATGTCCCTCTCTTGGCTGTGGTCATCTATATCAATACTTCAGCATGTGCTGTCCCTCCCCCTCTCCCCAACCCCCCCCCTCTTTCTCTATCTATCTATCTATCTATCTATCTATCTAAGCAGAATGTTACCATCAGTAAGAGCAGCCAGCCCCTCTCTCTCCATCCCTACCCACTCTCTTCACAGTCCCGCCCCTCTCTTTACAGCCCCACCCACTCTCTTCAGCCCCGCCCCTCTCTCTACAGCCCCACCCACTCTCTTCACAGCCCCGCCCCCTCTCCACAGGTGGGCACACATACATCATAAACGATTTTGTTACAAACTACAAATACTGGCTCATGAAATGTAACAAAATAAAAAACAAACTAGAAATGTAATGTCAGAGGAATTACAATAGTGGATGGAAAGCTGCTGGGTTAATGTTGGTGGGGAGATTCCTGAAAAAAAAAAAACATTGAATCACTTACAAACCCTTGTACCAAAAAACCTTGTGTGTCAGACATTCTTGTTATCAGTTAAACAAGTGCATTTATTCACTCTTCATCTAGAAATTCACATGTGCTGTGCTTTCCTGCTATCCATAGAAGTAGTCCAGTAGTCCAGTAGTGAAGCGGCACCTAACAGAAATAGAAGGGGGGGAAAAGAGACAGTTGTTAGATAAATATGTTCAACTGAACAAACTAACAGCTAAGCCTACAATCAAGTCATTTTACGCCACAACCTACCACTCATACAAATGTAGTTCAAAACGAAGGCTAAGTTTCAACCAGTGACTGTTTGCCATAGAAGGCCATTTCCCTCGTCAGGCCAGCTATGAAAGGTGGCTGACAATTTGAGTGTGAAGGCTTAGCACTACCGCCGCCACTGCACACAACCCTAGAAACATTCCCGAGGTCTAGCTAACGTAATATAACTTACCATTCCCGAGGTCTAGCTAACGTAATATAACTTACCTACTGAATCCTCGGTTATCGCTTAATCAAGTTATGAACTTACTCAACGTAATACCAGTATTATCAAACTAGCTAGAGTTAAACTTAACGCCCTCTCTAGACGTACTGTACTGTAGCAGCTAGACTACGAGTTTGTTGCTAAACAGTTAACGTTAACGCCAGCTTGCTTGCTTGATTAGAAGATAACTAGCTGAGTCATTTTAAACAGACTTCACACACTCCATTCCGAAAAAAAAACACAACTTAATTGTAACTTACATTGGGTGTGGTAGGAAAACGTCCGTTTCGTCCAGCAGACACCAAGAGCGTAAACTTTCTTCAAGAGGATGGCCTAAAGTGGTCTGTAGGAGTCAATCAATGACGCTAGGAAAAAGCTACTGCGCATGCGCACAAGTTCAAGGAAAATTCCGGTATTTAGATATTCCATCCACTATAAATACTGATGTGAAGAATGTATTTCATCAAAATACAAGTAATTTGTCATTTGAAAATACAAAAATACTCACATAAATGTGACCTTCTCTAAACTTTTGAATGTGGATGTCCAACAGTTCAGTGTTTCAGGGCTTTCTGTACTGAAACATTAAATTTCACGTAAAAGCCAGATATCCCTTACTTTTTGTGAGTGTATCCCCAAGAGACAAGAAATACTATTTTCTGATTGGCTGACAGGGGGCTATTAATGATATACTGTACATTGGGGCTCCTATGAAGTAAGAGGGTCAGGATGTTCTGGGACTGCTGCCTGGTGGGGGTAGTTCTGTATCTCTGGTTTGGTCTGCCTTTGACTCGGTCTGATACGGCTCTGATCCGTTTGAAAGGCGGCTTTTACCTGAGCTGAGCTGTGTGAGTTAACAGCACTTTGACAAACTGAGTTGGCAGGGTTTTAGGGGAGTGTACACCCAGATCTCAGTGATTCAGAATGAGAGAAAGAAGACATTATCCCCAGGGAAGAGAGGAGAAAATAACAGCCTCGCTTTGAAATGCCATTCACAGGTTGGAAGACCTTATTTTCACTGTCTAGCTTAGTAGGTGAAAGTGTGTGTGTGTGTGTGAGTGTGCCTTGTGTCTTACTAGTACCTTACCTACCTAACATATGTATTATCTCAATACTGATTCTGCCTTCTAAAAAATGATCTCCATACCTTATGTTAATACACACACACACACACGAACCCTGTCTTATCGAAACACACACACACACACACACACTGTCTTATCTTAACACACCTGTGTTCCCCCCTGCCTCATCTTTTGGAGTTAACTGTGGCTATGGAGTGCTTTTACCAGCCGCTGTAATGTGAACGGTGGAGTGTGTGAGTGAGAGTGTGTGTGAGTAAGTGAGAGTGTGTGTGAGAGTGTGTGAGTAACTGAGAGTGTGTGTAAGTGTCTGGGTGTGTGAGTGTGTGAGAGTGTGTGTGAGTAATTGTCTGGGTGTGTGAGTTTGTGAGAGTGTGTGTGAGTGTGTTAGAGTGTGTGTGACCATGGTTCTGATGTTCTGCTGTTTGAGCACCGACCCAATTATTTAAAGGTGCCATGTGTAATATCCGCCAAAAAATCAATTCATACTCCACATTCCATAAAAGATGGAGGCAGTATACCTCCAGAAAGTGAGTTGGTCTACCCTAGAGTAACAACCGAGAAACGTGTATTGTAGTTTGGCTGGCGGTTATGTTGCCCGCATACCGCCTCCCATGGCCGAAGCTGGTATTATGACACCTGTCGGGCTGTGGCTAGTAATTTAGCATGCTAATTCTGGTTGATATCTCTGCAGCACTATACCTTGCCATTTTTTTTAATGACATCATCACCCTTATTTCTTCTCATTCTTTTGATGCGTGTAGCTCATTGTTTGGATATTTTTACCTCAATTCTTACACATGGCACCTTTAAGGAAACAGACAGATACTGGTCCACTGCTCATGCAGTTCCTGTGATGTGTGTGTTAGCAGAGCGCCGGACAGAACCAGACCGGACCGGAGTGTGTGTTCAGACCGGAGTGTGTGTTCAGACCGGAGTTTGTGTTCAGACCGGATAAGAGTCTGTGTTCAGACCGGAGTGTGTGTTCAGACCAGAGTGTGTGTTCAGACCAGAGTGTGTGTTCAGACCGGAGTTTGTGTTCAGACCAGTGTGTGTGTTCAGACCGGGGTTTGTGTTCAGAACAGAGTGTGTGTTCAGACTGGATGGAGTGTGTGTTCAGACCGGAGTTTGTGTTCAGACTGGATGGAGTGTGTGTTCAGACCGGAGTGTGGCCCACTGCTGCTGTTACGGTGCCTGTGAGTGTGTTCACTCCTCGGGCAGCAGAGAGGATGATGGGAAATGTGTGTGTGACAATGTCCAGCACCTGTAATAGTGTTTTGCAATGAAATCCAGAAATGCTGCATTGCAGTGTTGCAGTGCACTCGCGAGTTTGGCTCGATTTTGCTTTGCAACTGGCCGTGAACGTTCAACTTGTTCGTAGCAGCACGCTAAGCATCAGTCATTCAGCCAATCACAGAACCAACCATCTGACTGATCCGCTTATCACTCTGTCGATCCCATGTGTGCTGTCTCTCTTGGAGGGAGGGATAAAACCACATACTACACACACACACATACTACACACACACACATACTACACACACATACTACACACTCACACACATGTATGTATGTGTGTGTATGTAGGTGTGTGTGTGTGTGTGTGTGCGTATGTAGGTATGTGTGTGTGTGTGTGTCTGTACTGTATGTATGTGTTTGTATGTAGGTGTGTGTGTGTGTGTATGTAGGTATGTGTGTGTGTGTGTGTGTGTCAGTAGTGGTTCAGCAGGTCAGGTGCTCAGACGCAGGTGTGTGTGTGTGAGGTTTGTGTTTGTTTGTTTGTTGCGGTCTCCTTGAGTTTGTTTGTTTATTCAACTTCTTTTGTTCTTTGAGGAAATCCCTCAGTCATGGGGGTGGGGTGCTGGTAAATAAAACCATCTGTGAAGTCCACACATTGCCAGTGAGCAACCGTGTCAGTGTGTGTGTGTCTATTACATGATGTAAGAAGCCTGTACAGAGTCCCCTGGTGTGTGTGTGTGTATGTGTGTGTGTGTGTGTGTGTGTGACTGGAAACATTGTTTTTGACATCTAAAATGTCCATGTGTATAGTACCTACCTATCTACCTGTATCCATCCATCATCATCCATGCTGTAGCCTAAACTACGGTCTGATACTGGATCTAAAACACGTCGTCTCGTCTCGCTGTGGTCTAAACTGCAGTCTGGTACTGGATCTAAAACACGTCCTCTTAATCATGCATCCTGATATTATCTCGGCTCTCTGCTCAGAGATGATCAGACGGTCATCAGGTTGTTGAGGTCATCTATTAGGAGCAGCAGACCAGAAACTGACCATCATCTATTAGGAGCAGGAGACCAGAAACTGACCATCATACCAGGAGCAGGACTGTGGCAGACCAACTGCAGAACCACTGAACCCTAGGTCCAGCCCAGACACATACACACACACTGGACCTTATTCAGCAAAATCAGCTAAATTGTTCCAACACTTATAGCTCTGTGTGTGTGTGTGTGAGAGAGAGAGAGAGAGAGAGAGAGAGAGAGAGAGAGTGGGAGAGAGAGAGAGAAAGAAAGAGAGGAAGAGAGTGTCTTGAGGCGCTCTGTGCTGTATGTAGGCTGGCTGGCTCTAGATGATTCATCAGTGTGACAGCACTGCTTTTGCTCTGCCCTCTAGGAAGAGTTCTGCACAGTGTGACATTTAAACAGCTCTGTGTGTGTGTGTGTTTGGCTCGGGGAGGATGCCTTTTCACACCCCTCTGCTGGGACTGTTGATCTTTAACTAACGCTGGAGTCCCCTGCATCAGCAGAGATGGGTGAGGTAAGGTGAAGTCTGTGTGTGCATGTGTGTGTGTATGTATTGTATGTGTGCATGTGTGTCTGTGTGTGTGTGTACTGTATCGGTGCATGTGTGTCTGTGTGTGTGTGTATGTGTGCATGTGTGTGTGCGTGTGTGTATGTGTGTGTGTGTGTGTGTGTGTGTGTGAGTGTGTGTGTGTGTGTGTGTGTGTATGTGTGTGTGCGTGTCTGTGTTTCGTGTTTGTGCAGTTTGCGCTTGTGCAGTCCCCAGATGTGCCGGTCGAGCGTCCAGCAGAGCCAGCTGCTGTGTGTGTGTGAGTGAGTGTGTGTGTGTGAGTGAGTGTGTGAGTGTGAGTGTGTGTGCGCATCACAGTCGCATCACATGTGCAGGTCCAGCAGAGCCAGCTGTTATTTGATGTGTTAATGGACTTAAGGCCTATTCACACCAAGCAGTGTTTCCCCTAGAATTTTTTTCCAGCAGCGGTGCTGTTGATCGTAGGAAGCCCCCCCCCCCCGCCAAAAAAAAGAGAAACATTTGAAAAAATGACTCCTTAAATTGTGACTTCTGGTGGATTTTGTGAAAGAAATGGACAGATTGAGTTACAAATTATGACATAACCATCAACACAAGCATGATTATTGCAGTACTTGAACAGGATTATTCATGTTTTTCTTTCACCTTTTTCATTTACATTATTAGTATTAGCCACTGTACAACTGTACACTGTAGGCCACTGTACAAACTATTACTATTTAGAATATACAGTGCTGTGCATAAGTTAAGACATTTATATATAATGTATTTATTTACGATACATGATGCATTAAAAATAATAATTATTTTCTTTTTTTAATTAAGGCATTAAGACAAAAGGCAAAATATGTTTTTATTCCTCCCTTTAGTCAATTTCCGCATGGGTGTCTTAACTTTTGCACAGCACTGTATAAACTATATAGACTTCTCTTTCATGCCATTACACTGTATTGGTGCTGTTCAAGTCGAATTGAGTGCCTGTCACTTTAATGCCGTGACGGCCCGTGACACTGGCTTGATTCTCACGGTTTTAAGCTAACTTAGTAGCGTTGTTGTGCATGGTGCATAAGAATATGTGGATGAAATTAATTATGTTTCCCATGTCATTTGGTAAAATAAATGGTCAAAAATTCGAAGAAAATTCATTTGGATTATAGCAGATAAGTGTCTTGTATCATATCTATAATTTTGATGAGCTCTACAGGAATTACAAACTATCTCAGATGTAAATGCTTGCGTATCCTATTACTCAAATTCAATTATACCCACCAATAGGCTAGCTAGACCTTAGTTTCACAGCCTAGGTATGTTAGCAACACAGGGCTTGAAAGTATTGCCTGTATCACAAACAAAAACGAAACAATGCGTGGATTTATCTGGGAATAGGCTACTGAAGGAAGGTAGGGGCGAGCTATCTCGCTGGCGTGTTTAATTTGGTCCCCTGGTTAACATAATGTAGGCTACGTTTTTTTGCACAAAATTGCGTCTGCTAATAAACTTAAACATAAACACAAACAAGCGTGATCTCCTGTGGAATCCCTGACTGCGCCTTCAACGTTAGCCTACTATTATTTGTTGACATGAAACCTGAACGAACGGCAGCTGTTCCTGAAGTTCACTTGCGTCTATTTTTTTTTTTTTTAATTAGGCAACTCTTTTTGCAGTGGCGCTTGAATTCCAGGAGCGGCGCTGCGCAGCTGATGATTACATTGTAGGGGAAACACTGCCAAGAATGATAACGATAAAACTATAACCATAACGATAAAAGCGTTCACACTGAACAACGATAAACAAAGTCTCTCCATGTGTTAATGCAGTGTTTCTCAAACTTTTTTTCTGGGGACCCACTTTTTAAAAATGACAGACTATCGCGACCCAACTCGTGACTGTGGTAATTAACAAACTAGATCAGTGGTTCTCAAACTTTTTCTTTTATTCCCCACTTTGATCAAAGGGGCATTCTCGAGCCCCACCTGTCCCTCATCGCTCTAAGAAAGTGGTAGGTCAAGCTTAAAATTGCCAAAGTTGTAAATATATCCTCTTCAACAGAGTTAAAATCAGCTGGTGCTGCAGATATAATAATACATAAATACATAACACACATATTTCTGTTTTCCAGCAACATATTAGGAAGCATAGGCCATTTTACAGCATTGTACAATATATTCAATGAAATACCAACATGCTGCATTAAATGGACCCATAATCCAGTCATACTGAGCACTGCTGGTTGGGAAATATTTTTGAAATAAACTTTGCAGGGATGTGATGTAGGCCTACTGTTTAATACATGGGATCACAAGAGTGGCTCCCAATCAGACGTTTCAGCGATTTCGCTCAGACCACGTGGTGCAGGGACAACAACCTCCTGCTGAACGTCAGCAAGACCAAAGAGATTGTTGTTGACTTCCGGAGAGGTCACACCCAACACCTGCCACTGACCATCGACGGTGCTGTGGTGGAGAGAGCGAGCAGCACCAAATTCCTGGGGGTGCACATCAGCGAAGACCTCTCCTGGACCACCAACACTGCATCACTGGCGAAGAGAGCTCAGCGCCGCCTGTACTTCCTGCGGAAACTCAGGCGAGCAAGTGCTCCACCAGCCATCATGACCACATTCTACCAAGGCACCATTGAGAGCATCCTCTCCAGCTGTATCGCTGTGTGGGGCGGAAGCTGCACTGAATACAACAGGAAAGCCCTGCAGCGCATAGTGAACACAGCTGGAAGGATTATTGGTGCTTCACTCCCCTCCCTGAAGGACATTTACACCACCCACCTCACCCGCAAGGCGACCAAAATTGTGAGTGATGCAAGTCACCCCGCTCACAATCTGTTCGATCTACTGCCCTCTGGGAAGAGGTACAGAAGCCTGCGCTCCCGCACTACCAGACTCACCAACAGCTTCATACACCAAGCTGTAAGGATGCTGAACTCTCTCCCTCCTCTCCCCCCTCCACCCTCAGCTACATAACATCCTGGACATTGGACCCACAATGGCCGCGTGCACTACTCCACTTGCACACTTGTCCACTTTACAACTTGTTGTTGTTGTCCTGAAAACACAACACATCTGCTGCTCTTACATAACTTGCACCACTATGTCACTTTCTTTCTTACTTAGGTCAAACAGAACTACACAAGCCTTTTATTGGCCTGACTTTGCACTAGTATTTTATTGACTGTCTATGCACAATTTCAACCAAATTTTGCTGCTCTTATTTTTTTTCATTATTATATGTGCCCTCTTATTTACTTACTTTTTTGTTTACTTGAATGTTATGTTTGTCTGTGGACTTAAATTGGTAAAATATGTCTTGTCTTCACCGTGGGATAGTGAGAAACGTAATTTCGATCTCTTTGTATGTCTGGAACATGTGAAGAAATTGACAATAAAGCTGACTTTGACTTTTTTTGACTTTGAGAAATCTCAAAGGCATAATACTGACGCGATCGAGGCGCCTGTCCCATTTTTTGGTGAATGCAGTAATCTTATTTGCTAGGTGAGGTAAGTGCTTGTCTTTGCCTTGTAACTGGACATTTAACTCAAATGTATCGCAGATATATCAAATATATCGCTAAGATAGGCCAGCTTCATCAAGAAATGTTCATTAGTGAACGTGCTTGCAGATTCAAACATGCGCTCTTCCTCCAAGAAGGGGCGACTCGGAGCTCAAACACGCGCGACAGCACTTTACCTCGGGAAAGCCACCTTGCCTCGCTGTGAAACAGTACAGCCTTTTGGTCAGCTACCATCTCTTCGCAAAGTGCGGAGAATAGACACGCTTTTAAGGGCCGGGTTTTGATGAAATTCACCACTCTCACAACAACGTTCAAAATCTCATGTAGGTCGGGACTAACTAAGCTGCCTTGACACGAGTGCTTCCCTGTGAATAACACAGTGCGTCCATTGCGCATCGGGTGCTACCTGGGCCCAGGCTACAGATAAAAAAATAAATAAAAAAAACTCCTGTTTTTCACGTCAGTTCGCGCCCCACCTGGCATGTCTCCGCGACCCACAGTTTGAGAAACGCTGTGTTAATGAATGTGACAGTTAAAATTCAATGGGTTCTGATTGGCTATTAGCATTTTATCGTTCTGAAAATCGCTCTGAAAGTGATCCCCAACGATATCGTTCCTCATGTCGTTATCGTTATAGTTTATGTGTGAACGTCGTCATATTAACGAGAACGATATTTATTTATAGCTATCGTTATCGCTCTTGGTGTGAATGGGCCTTTACTCAGCATCGGAGGACACAGAGGAAACTGCACACGTCATCCACAGACACCAGCAGCATGAGTCATCTCTCAACACAGTCATGTGTGTGTGTGTTAGAGCTACTGACTGGCGACTCAGCTCTTTCTAAGTTCCGCCACCCATGTGTGCTTTACAGGGATTGGCCTGGGGATGGGGAGGGTGGAGTGTGTGTGTGTGTGTGTGTGTGTTGGCAGACTCTACTTTAAGGACTTTAAAGACTCACCGCCACTAAAGCCCTCCCCCCGGGACCTGTGAATAAGTTTATATAGCCATAATCATTACTTTATTAAAGAACCCTGATGAAGAAATGACTGTGTGTTCATAACGCAAGGTTGTTTAAGCAGGAGGTCGCCAGAACCGTAGGTGGTGGTGTGTAAGATACACACACACACACACACACACACACACACACTCACACATGTGATGTGGTCGGGCTTCTAATAAGTAAACATTCATGACTGAGTCTCTGAGCACACACACACACAAACAGAGAGAGAGCGAAAGAGAGAGAGGGATAAACGATCACTGATGAGCTCAGGACTGCCACTGAAGTTGGTTCTTTCTCTTTCTTTCTCTTTCTTTAATTTAAATGCAAAGCCAGTTCCCGCAGGGCGTCTCCGTCTGCCTCTAATTTCTCTGATCCTCTTTTTTTTTAATCAATTTTCTTTTATCTCGGGAAAGCTATTTTAATACCACTACATCTCATTTCTTTCTCCGCAAGACTGTGTGGGACATCAATTATTCAATGGAGCCGGAGCGGTAAAATATGTTAATATTGATTATACATTCACCTCCACCTAAAAGATTATATTTTAATATCTGTGGTTGACTGAGACGGCAGCTAAACCACACATGTGTGTGTATGTGTGTGTGCGCATGCCTGAATGGATGTCCTGTAAGGATTTTCAGTGTGAAGATAGTGTGTGAACAGCTTCTAGTGGTTACTGTGTGTATGTGTGTGTCTGCATGTGAGTGAGATCTCTCAGTGTGTGCTGCTGTTGTGTGTGTGTATGTGTGTGTCTGCGTGTGAGTGAGATCTCTCAGTGTGTGCCTGCGGGTGAGTGAGATCTCTCAGTGTGTGCTGCTGCTGCTGCTGTGTGTGTGTGTGAGTGAGAGAGAGTTCTCAGGGCCCGATGTACTAAGAATTACCGCCAAATTACCAGGTGTTTCTGATGCTTTTTGCACCTTGAAACATGGCATCTTACTGTATGTACCACACGTGGAAACATGGCATCTTATGTACCACACGTGGAAACATGGCATCTTATGTACCGCACGTGGAAACATGGCATCTTATGTGTACTGCACGTGGAAACATGGCATCTTATGTCTTTTCGCCACTGGAGAGCAGAATGGCTATCTGCGCTTTTCTAACTCTTGCATATGCATATATGGGAAGGAGAAGTGCTAATAGCGATTGATTAGGTATTCCGCCATATGTATGAAAACAGCTCACTTCAGTTTTGTGGTAAAAAAATTCTGCCTTTTAAAAGCAGAAAGCTTTGTGTAGCCTAATCCAAATTACGGTTAAACGTGTCAATTAGACCTAGAGAAACGATCAGAGACAACAGAATCAGTATTCAGAGCACCAGTTTTCAAAGCATCCTTAACTTTTGTTTGCCTTTCTAATGTCGTACTTTCACTTTCACGTCATCCACTTCCCCATCTGCTAGACCAGTGTTTCCCAAACTTTTTTTCTGGGGACCCACTTTTTAAAAAAGACAGACCATCGCGACCCAATTTACTTCAGATCTAACATGCAACCACCAAACACTGCCCAAATTGTTGATGTTTTAGGCCCTGGCTTCTCAAACTTTTCTATTTTGGACCCCTTCAAACCATTCTACAATGGATCAGTAAAGATCAGAAAAGATCAGTTTTAATGCGCATCCGAGAGTTTGGGGATATTCTCGCATGCTACGAGTCACTCTTAGCATAATAAGTTGTTCCTGAATTTCTAAAGAGAGATGTTAGTCTACGTTGTGTTGCAGACATTTGGACCCATAACACCGTGGACGTCGATTCCGATGTAAACATAGCCTATGCAAATAACTCGTCGTTATATTGTAGCCTAATTGTGGCGGTTTCTTTATTTGGAATTTTAATCCGCATTTTCTGCATTTTTTAAATTGTGATTGTTTGTGCTAAGGCTGTATTGGTGTTGTGATGGGCTATGCTGTAAGACTGTGAAATGAATAAATATCAGAACAAGAGGCTTTTGCGCAATATGTGAAGAATACAGAAGATGAAGGATAATGCGCCGTCAGGCTACTGTAGTGGAGTTCGTGAGATAATGCGCCGTCAGGCTACTGTAGTGGAGTTCGTGAGATAATGCGCCTTTAGGCTACTGTAGTGGAGTTCGTGAGATAATGCGCCTTTAGGCTACTGTAGTGGAGTTCGTGAGATAATGCGCCGTCAGGCTACTGTAGTGGAGTTTGTGAGATAATGCGCCTTTAGGCTACTGTAGTGGAGTTCGTGAGATAATGCGCCGTCAGGCTACTGTAGTGGAGTTCGTGAGATAATGCGCCTTTAGGCTACTGTAGTGGAGTTCGTGAGACGGAAAACGTCAGGAAAACAGCGTTTAAAATGTCCATTTAAAAGGTACCCTAATCTGATGCACTGTTGTGCATTTTAAATCAGAACTAAGGAGCAATGTGAGGAGGCTGCTAAAGAGTGCATCTACAATCGAAACTATCAATAGCAGGTCCGGTCTATGGATGTTTGCTTCGTTGTTGACAGCGCGGTCTTTGAGATTTCAAATGACACATTTTAGTTTTTATCGGCCAAACTGAAGAGCTGGTATCTGGTATTGTTTGTGCAACTATAGCCTACTACATGCAAAAATGCACAGATTGAGTTATGACAAAAAACATGACACCACTAGACTGTGGTAGTAAACGAACTAGATCCTAAAAGAAAGGTGCTAGCTTCCCTGGCTGAATGGAATAAGCTATTAGCCTACACAACATAAATTGTGACTATGCTGGCGACCCAAATAAAATATCCTGCGACCCAGTCTTTGGGAACCAATGTGTTAGACTAGGGTATTAAGTCTGTCATAGTCTACGTGCAGTAAATAGTTAGAGTATTCTTGTTAAAGTTGAGTAGAACTACCGCTCTGTACGTCGCTGCTTGTTGACATCTTATTATCATATATGATCGGTAAACTTTTTATTGGTTAATTCAACTGCGCTTGTGGTTGAATTGTAACTTACAGCTTTGAGCACTGCACATTGCGTTAGCCTAGAGGGAGGTGTCGGCCAATGATGATGTTTATGTGATGAAGTGCAAGCTTAGTATATTCCAAGCGATATGATGTTTATGTGATAAAGTGAAAGTAAATTTCATGCGATAAGGCAAGGCGCAGTGTTGCCAAACTTGCTATTTGAGCTTTCTTTGTACATCTTGCTGCCAGTGTGTAGGTAGTGTGTGAAAGCCTTTAAAGCTGCAGTTGGCAAGATTTTTTTGATCATATTCACTAAAACCGACACTATGCTCTAACACAACAACATAAATCAGCCAGTTTTAGAAAAAACCCCGCACTTCTACCTCCACCTAGAGTCTGTTATTTGTTTTGCAAAAATCCATAGCTCTCGGTTCTTGTGGTCCAATCAGAGCAGGGCTGTGTGAGATCTGACTGTCAATCACAGTCTGGTGCAGTCTGGTACGCACTGACGAGTACAAACTCGATGAGAGGGTGCTCGGTGGTAATCAGGGAGGGGCATGATAGTTGTAAACATTCATTCATTTGTAGCACTTGTGTTGTGGACCAGTTAAAAGCTACACATCTGAGATTACTAGATTCTAGAGCCGTGTAATAAGTAAAAGCTGAACCCGAGATATGGCAACTATAAGCACTTTATTTTGTACAGTTTCCCTTAGTTTAGTAAATGAAAGAAAATAAATGTGTGTAATTATTAGTAAAATGTAGCAATGTATGATGTATGGATGTGGTGTATGTAAGGCAGTATAATTGTAAAAATGACAAACACTTTCCCAGTATCAATCAATCACCCTTCAAGAGCAAGTGCAATTCAATCAGTGCAGTTCAGTGAGTTTGTGAAAGTAAGAAAAAGTCCTTTTAGGTATTAAAGAAAATGTTGAACTATAAATAAATGCAAATGTCCCTTATGGTATGAACAGAAAATTCAAAAGTAGTTTCCTTTGGGCTCAAGGGAAGGAACGCTTATCTGTAATCCGTGTGCGCTGCTCGAAGTTCACGCAGATGGTGAAGAAACCTTGCTGCAGTTGATCAGACTGCAGCAGGCTGGGCGGTCGACACGTTGAATATCTTGGACAGGCTCGCCATCTTAGCTCGTCTGGAATCCACTGAAATCTTCTATCCGTATAAAAAAACAATCTACACGACACAGTGTAACAGTTACCATCAAACATTTCTTTTCTATGAGATCTCTTTAAACTTTTGCTATAGCATCAAAAAAATCAATAGGCATAACGCCGTAATACTGCCATAAATGGAGGCTACATCTCAGCTGCAACAAGTAGATCGCTTGCACAAATTACTGGTAAGCCAGCACGACTAACCAACCTTGAGCAGACAGTATGTACATAGAACGGTTCGGTAATACACCCGTAATTATCAAGGAAAATATACAACAATACATATTTCACCCACAAGTGTCGACTAACTGTCAACCTAACATTCATTTCTAAGTATATTAGCAAGCTAATATCACCATGTGAGTTCAATGAACAGATTAGCTGCGCAGATTCGCGTCTAGTTACATTACATTCAAACTTTAAATCAAAACAATCTAAGAAAATGTGGATCTCCTACCACTCAAATTCAGCAAATAAAAGTGTCTGTATGTGTGTAGTGTATGTGTAAATGCTTCGACTGTTTTTTTTTAGCTTTC